>NW_027252735.1:600000-790000 GCF_044704955.1 Pristiophorus japonicus
TTGGTGCTCTCACTGCCGTGGTCTGGGTTTGTTTCCTGGTCAGAGAAAGCATTTTTACAGAGCAAATTGACAAAAATAATTCAAGTCTGTGAAATACTGAATAATTGTTTCAATCATCATTAATCCATCCACATGTGTAGCACACTGAAGGAAATACAAAAATGTTTGCCGAGCGACTGTCGAATTTTAATAACTTTTTATACAACCGTAGAATCAGCAGAAAATCAGGATATTCGCCCCATAGTACCTAATTTAAAGCCCATAGGACAAGAGTAAAGAAGTCTTGCTACAATTGTACAGGGCCCTGGTGAGACAACACCTGGTGTACTGTGCACAGTTTTGGTCTCCTTATCTGAGGAAGGATACACTTGCCTGGGAGGTGGTACAACAGAGGTTCACCAGATTGATTCCTGGGATGAGAGGACTGTCCTATGGTGAGAGATTGTGTAGAATATGCCGATACTCTCTGGAGTTGAGAAGAATGAGACGTGATCTCATTGAAACAGACAATATTCTGAAAGGCATTGACAGAAAAGCTGTTGAGAAGCCTGGCTAGTCCAGTCGGTAGAGCATGACACTCTTAATTTCAGGGTCGTGTGTTCGAGCCCCAGATTGGGTGATTACTTTTCCTTAAACTTTTACGTTGCTTTCGTGGGTAAATATCATTAATGAACCCATGATCTTCTTTTGCACAATGATAAAATTGTGAACTGAGGGAGAGTTGATAATTTAATCAAATAATGAAAGCAGCACCTCAGACCGCTCGGTCCTTACTGTTAGATGCTCCAGTTACAAGTTATTACTCTGGAAAGTTTCAGACCGGGCGCTTGTTCAGTGTTGCTGGAAGGCCCAGTGACCGGGATATCCTCTCCCCCGGGGTTTTCCTGAGCCTGTGCTCGGTGCACGGGGAGCTTTGGCCCGGGTCTGAGGTAGCTTGCATCCCAGGGATGGACAATAACTCTCTGAGCTCTGGAACTGGGGAAAAGCGAATAATTAATGAGTTGTTTGTGGGTTTCAAATGCAGCTTAGATCTGCTGGTGTAAACCAATCGTGCTGTTTCACAGAATGAATGAAATGCTAACAGGGACAGTCAAAACTTCAAGAATGGAACTTTTTTAATTCATGAAACTTTAATCCTTGATGAAGTTTTATCCCCGCTCTGATTTTACACACTCTGTATTTGAGGAGACTGGTTTTAAATGTTCATTGCTCATGCAACAAGGTATTCAAAACAGCTTTTATTTAATTTTATTGCAGAAAAATTTTTGCTTGAGAAATAATGTTTCTGCCCAGGCTTGAACCGGGAACTTTTCACGTGTGAGGGAAATGTGATAACCACGACACGACAGAAACTGCTGCTTAGCTCAGTGCCCAGAGAGAAGTGTTCAGCAACAAGCTGAAATGCTCAATCCCTCTCTCTGCAAAAAGTTCCTTTCACAAACATTTCTCTGACCAGAACTGCACCAAACAACAATGTTCTCCTTTCAAAGTCATTAAACTCCCCAATTGCCGCATCTGCAATTTTATGGACAAGGACTGAAAGCACTTTGCGATCAGAAAATTGCAGGAAACCTCTGTGGTTAATGACAGGGCTTTTGATGGTTGACTTCTGTACACACCTTGTGTTATGTATTTAACCCTTGGCCACCTGTATCACACCACCACCAGAAGGCCGACCTGTTGGAGTCCCAAAGGATCCCAGTATCTTTTGGGAACACATTATATAAGCAGGCCACCCACGAAGTACCTGCACTCTGGAGTCTTATTAAAGGAGCTAAGGTCACACTTACTCATTGTTCACAGTACTAAGTTTCATCCTTTATTATCAGTGTATCAATTGACGACGAGACAATGAACAACCACGCAAAAATGCAAGCAACAGTTGGTATCCTGGAGAAGTTCTCAGAAGTGTACGATTGCGAAGCCTTCATGGAGAGACTCGACCAATACTTCGTGGCCAATGACCTGGAAGGGGACGAGAACACTGCCAAATAAAGGGCGATCCTCCTTACCGTCTGTGGGGCAACAACCTATGGCCTCATGAAGAATCTTCTAGCTCTGGTGACACCAACAACTAAATCCTATGAAGAATTGTGTACGCTGGTCCGCGAGCATCTAAATCCGAAAGAAAGTGTTCTGATGGCGAGGTATCGGTTCGACACGTGCCAACGGTCGGAGGGCCAGGAAGTGGCGAGCTATGTCGCCGAATTATGGTGCCTCGCAGGACATTGCAAATTTGAGGGATTCCTAGAACAAATGCTGAGAGACTTTTTGTGCTTGGCATTGGCCATGAGGTAATCCTTCGCAAACTGTTGACTGTTGAAACTCAGAATCTGAGCAAAGCCATAACGATAGGTCAGACAATTTCCACCGGTTCCTTTAAACACAATAACGTAAATTTATTTCTAGTGGACTGGATGGAGGAACATGGTCCATGTAAAAAATTGTTTTCGTTTTACATGAACTAAATGTTCATAAAAGTATTGGAGTGGGAACTCACTGGATAACAGCACAGCTGGTAATGTTTGCGGAATATATTCATGCAGCCAAAACACACAATGACAACCTGGAACTGTGCGGCACCGAATTGGGAAAATAGCTGGCGGCTTCGTTCCTGGGTGGACTCAAACCACCAACCTTAAGATTAGCAGCCAAACGTGCTAACACATTGCGCCACAGAGACTAACTCCAATGTATATCGCAAGACATCCCAAACCAGGGTGTCAGTCAGTTAAAGCTTCAGATTGTTCCGACCGGGATGGAACTTGTCCACTCTCAGTTGTACTTTTCCCAAATAAATGGAGGGACATTCATTGTGGATGTGTGGAAGCAGTCTGGTCTCGCACACTGCAGACACTTCCATGTCACCGCCAACCAGCTCTCCCACAACCGGTGTGATCTACCTTCCAGCCTTCCGGTGCCTTGTCTGTGACAAAGTATTCTGATTGTCCCGAAGTCGGTATTAGGTTTGAATTCCTTTTCAGCTCCTGACTGCGGATATTCCTGTGATTAAACAGGAATTAAATGCTTACAGGGACAGTTGGATTCACCGTTTCTTTGCTTGGTGAAATTTCAAAGATTGAAAGTGACGTACATCAACCCCAAACCTCGTCACCTACTCGCTAACCGCTACACGCTGCTCCCGTGAGATGGAAGCCCAGTTGCTGTTTCAAGCTTGAATGCAGGAACAAGCAGAACTCATTCAAAGAAAGTCCAAGTCCCTGAGGCACCTGATTATTTGCACCAAACTCGTTCGCAAAGAGTTGAGGTTCGTGTGGGGTGATTTGTGCACATCTTTCCCCACACTACAACACTTCAAACATAACTCAACGGCTGTAAAGTGCTTTCTCTCTTCCTCTTGTCTGAATCCCTGTGCTTTGGTTTCTCTATTTATTCCCCTGTCTCAGTTTCTAGTGTTTAAAAGGGAACAAAAGATGAAATGGGTGTCACTGTGGAACAATTTCTCTCGCTCAAAGTTAGACCCACTACCGTTGCTCCATGAGGTCTCGGCAGCTAGCCGTTGATATTCAGGTCCATAAATAAATATATATTTTTATATTTATACAAATTATCGAAGCTGTTCTCTGATTGAGTGATTAAGATCTCGAGCATTAAACCTCTTTCCATTCTCAATCAGTTCATCGCAGAAACATAATTGAGGTGTGTGAGAGGATTAATGATTGCTGTAATCGCCGTTAATAACCCCACTACTATCTGTGACAGAACGAGCTTACACACTCTCCCGCTTCTCCTGCCCTTTGCCGGACAGGTGTTCCGGGTTTAATTTTACAAACTGTGTGAGTTAGCTGATCGCTGGGAGATGGTCGGACCCTCTGTGGCCCCACTGTGAGGATGTGGAAGTAAACACGGTGGCTGGGTGATCCGTGACATTTCTGTAAAGGCAGCAGAGGAGAAGGATTGAGAACTTTCAGTGTGGGACAGAAGTTGTTCAAGGTGAGCCAGCACATTCCCGATCAGCACAGAGGGAGCTCACTGGTCAGCTCCCCTCTGTTGGGGTTACTGTGCCAGAGGTTTCCGTAGTGTAGTGGTTGTCACGTTTGCGTTATATGTATACGATCACTGGTTCGATCCCAAGTGCGAACTTTATGTTTAAACTTGCTGTGGATGAACAATTGGAGCCGAGTTTAGTCTCCTGGCAAATACTGCCTGACATGCTGAGATTTCCAGCATTTGCTGTATTTATTGATTGAAGTATCAACTCTCCCTCAGTTAGCATTTCTTTCATTGTGCAAAAGAAGGTGATGGGTTAATTAATGATGCTTTCCCGTGAAAGCAACACAAAAGTTTAACGAATAAACATACGGTGACTGGCAGGTGAGCGCTGCTTCTGACACCCGGTGGGAATGGGCGGGGATTTTAAAGCCCCTTTTATTGCAGAACCTTCATATAGACGAACATCTCAGACTCAGTGTTTCGGCCTCGTGGTGCAGCGGTGGTGTGTCTGCCTCTTGATCAGAAAGTTGCATGTTTAAATCATGTTGAGGTCCCTGTTCTTTTGGGTAATTACAGAATTAATATTTTCTTTGCTGTTTCACAATAACCAGACCCTTCCTCTCTCTCACTGTTTACCCGGTGTCAGGCAGAGATACGCCTGCTGTCCTCATTTACTTCATGTGACAGGACACAAAAGTTCAAAATCAAACTGCAGGTGGCCACACATAATATTGAGCAGTCAGGATGGCCGAGCGGTCTAAGTTGCTGCATTCAGGTTTCAGTCTGCTTTGAAAGCGTTGGTTCCGTAGTGTAGTGGTCATCACATTCGCTTAACACGCAAAAGGTTCCTGTTTCAAAACCAGCTGAAAACGTGTTCAATTAAATATGAGAAGCATTGAATAATGTGCATTTCTTGTTCAGTATTAACAAAGCATGATGTCTCCCAGCCCTGCTACATTTGCTGAATACTCTGTACAGTTCGGTACACATTCAAACGCTACAGTTTCCAGCCCTGACGGTGCAGAAAGTCCCTCTCAAAGCTGCACATTCCGGCTGCTTTCAGTTGAGTTGTGAGAGATTATTGACGGATCCTGCAGCTGTGAAAAGGAAAGATGTGTGAGAGTGGTCATCAAACAAGGCCATGTGGGTTGAATTAAAGAACAAAAAAGGGGCGATCACACTACTGGGAGTGCACTATAGACCCCCGGGCAGTTACAGGGAGATAGAAGAACAAATACATGGGCAGATTGTTGAGAAGTGCAAAACCTATCGAGCTGTAATAGTGGAGGATTTTAACTACCCGAATATTAACTGGGAAAATGATAGTGTGAATGGTACAGATGGTGGAGAATTCCTAAAATGCATTCAGGAGAACTTCTTTATCCAGTATGTAACAAGCCCATCAAGGGAGGGGCGGTTCTGGACTGGGTCTTGTGATCGAAGAGGGGCAGGTAGAAGGGGTATCAGTGGGAGAGCATTTTGGTGCGAGTGATCATACTCAGTAAGGTTTAGGGTAGTTTATGGAACAGGACAAAGGGGACCAGGAATAAAAGTTCTCAATTGGGGTAAAGCCAATTTTGCTGAGCTGAGATGGAATTTCGCCAAAGTGGACTGAGAACGGCTACTTGCTGGTAAATCAGTGTCAGAGCAGTGGGAGGCATTCAAGGAGGAGATCCTGAGGGCACAGCGCAAGTATGTTCCCTAAAAACAAAGGTGGGACGAACAAATCTAGAGCTCCCAGGATGTCAGGGGACATACAGGGAAAGTTAACGAAAAAAAGGGAAGCTTATGACAGATACCGATAACTCAATACTGCAGAAACTCTCGAGGTGCAGAGGTGCAATTAAAAAATATATCAGGAAAACAAAGAGAGAGCATGAGAGAATGTTGGCAATTAAATCTGGGAAAACCCAAAGATGTTTTACAAATACATTAAGAGCACGATGATAAAAAATAAAGAGTGGGGCCTATTAGAGTCCATAAAGGGAATCTGTACGCGGAGGCGGAAGGGTTGGGTAGGATTCTTTATGAATACTTTGCATCTGTTTTCACAAAAGAGAGGGGCGATGTGGACTTTGCAATGAGCGTGGAGAAGTGTGAAATATTAGATGAAATAAACAGAGTGAGAGAGGAAGTATTGGTGGTTTAGCAGCTTAGAAAGTGGATAAATCCCCAGGTTGGGATGAAATGTATCTCAGACTGATAAGAGCAGCAAAAGAGCAAATAGCAGAGGCTCTGACCACCATTGTCCAATCCTCACTGGCTACAGGTGCGGGGCCAGAGGATTGGAGCACTGCTAACATTGTACCTTTGTTTAAAAGGGGAGAAAGGGATTGAGTAAATACAGGCTGGCCAGCCGAACCTTTTACAATTATTTGTAAAATTCCTGAGGGACAGGATAAATCTTCATTTGGAAAGACATGGATTAATCAAGGATAGTCAACATGAATTTGTCAAGGGAAGGTCGTGTCTGACTAAATTGATTGCATTTTTCGAGGAGGTAACCAGGAGGGTTGATGAGGGCAGTGGTATGATGTAATGTATATGCACTTTAGCAAAGCTTTTGATAAGGTCGCACTTGGCAGACTGGTTACGAATGTAAAAGCCCATGGGATTCAAGGGCAAAGTGGCAAGTTGGGTCCAAAATTTGTTCAGAGGCAGGAATCAAAGCGTAATGGTTGATGGGTAATTTTGTGATCCAGTGGGGTTCCGCAGGGCTCAGTGCTGGGTCCCTTGCTTTTTGTGGTATACATCAATGACTTGGACTTAAATGTTGAGGGTATGAGTAAGAAGTTTGCAGATGACACTAAAACAGGCTGAGTGGTTGATAATGAAGAAGAAAGTGGCGGACTACAGGAAGATATCAATGGACCTCTCAAAGCGCTTTGCAGCCAATGAAGTACTTTTTGAAGTGCGGTCACTCTTGTAATGTGGGAGACACAGCCGCCAATTTGCACACGGCAGGCTCCTATAGGCAGCAGTGTGATGATGACAAGATCATCTGTCTCTGTGATGTTGATTGAAGGATAAATATTGACCAGGACACGAATCCTGGCCACATTGATCCTCCCACCACTTCATACTGTTCTCCGAGGGACCAGCGCGATGATACTAAAACAACAAGCGAAGTTGGTAAGCTATCCATGCAGTCCATCGGAATCCAGCCACACCACCTTATACCACGGGTAACATCTCTCCATGGATTCTGGAATCTGGATCAACAAACCATAATTCCATCTTAGAAGGAATTCCGGGAGGTGCTTCAAGCTTTATTCCATATATGTTAACAGTTTTAAGTTATTTAAACAAATACCGACGTTTTTGAGATGGGCGTCTGGGTGACGTCATCAAAACCCTGGTCGTCATTTTGGAGCGTGAGCAGCAACATCGGCAGGGCCTAGGTAGAGAGGAGTGGGAAGGTCGGGGCGGATGAGCGGTGAGTGTTTGTGGCGAGATGCGGTGAATGTTTATGGTGGAGGACCGGCGACAGATCGTGGAGGAGGTGCGACAGATGAGGGGACGGGGCCCAGAAGAGCCGAGGGCCCAGGGGCAGCACGTGCCCAGCCCACACTGCGATATGTGTGGGCACTGGGTCCATGCAGCAGAGCTGGTCTCCTGTCGTCTTGGTTAACCCTTGCCACTGGACCAAGACCCAGCTCTGTCAAGCCCATGTGGTGGCTGATGTGCAACGGTCACCTCACGTTAAATAAATCCACACAAAGGCATCTTCCACCCCCTCAATTGGATTCAGGACTGGAACATCGGGTCCTTCATCAAAACACCTGTGAACTCATGGAAGCAAATCATCCTCGATCGAGGGACCGCCTATGATGATGATGATCAATGTACTGGTCAGTTGGGCAGAACTGTGGCAAATGGAATTCAATCCGGATAAGTGTGAGGTAATGCATTTGGGGAGGTTTAACAAGGCAAGGGAATATACATTAAATGGTACGACACTGAAAAGTGTAGAGGAACAAAAGGACCTTGGAGTGCAGGTCCGCAGATCCCTGAAAGTAGCAGACCAAGTAGTTAATGTGGTTCAGAAGGCATATGGAATACTTGTCTTTATTAGTCAAGGCATGGAATACAAGAGCAAGGAGGTTATGCTTGAACTGTATGAAACACTGGCTACACCACAGCTGGAGTACTGCGTGCAGTTCTGGTCACCACATTACAGGAAAGATGTGATTTCACTGGAAAGGGTGCAGAGGAGATTTACTAGAATGTTGCCTGGACTGGAGAATTTTGGCTATCAGGATCGTTTGGAGATGCTGAGTCTGTTTTCTTTGCAACAGAGGCATCTGAGCGGAGACCTGATTGAGGTGTATAAAATTGAGGGGCCTGGATAGAATGGATAGGAAGGTCCTCTTTCTCTTGGCAGAGGGGTCAACAAACAGGGGGCGTAGATTTTAAGTAATTGGGGGAGGTTTAGAGGAGATATGAGGGGACATTTCATCACCCAGAGGGTGGTGGGGGTCTGGAACTCAATGCCTGAAAGGGTGGTAGAGGGAGGGACCCTCACCACATTTAAAAGATACATGGATGTGCACTTAAAGTGCCGCAACCTACAGAGCTCTGGACCGAGACCTGGAAAGTGGGATTAGGCTGGATAGCTCTTGGTCGGCCGGCGGGGACACGATGGGCCGAAATGGCCTCACTCTGTGCTGAAACTTTTTGATTCTATGATTCTATTAATATATTATATATATATATATATATAATATATCCCATTATCGTAATTTTTCCTTGGTGGTCGAGTGGTTAAGATCCCGAGCACTAACCCTCTTTCTATTCTCAATCAGTTTATTGCATGAAAATAATTGGGGTCTGTGAGAGGATTAATAATTGCATACCTCGGGAGCCTATTATCAGCGAGGGCAGGCATCGACGACAAGGTTCAACACTGCCTCCAGTGCGCCAGTGCAGCCTTCGGCCGCCTGAGGAAGAGAATGTTCGAAGATCAGGCCCTCAAATCTGCCACTAAGCTCATGGTCTACAGGGCTGTAGTGATACCCGTCCTCCTGTATGGCTCAGAGACATGGACCTTATACAGTGGACACCTCAAGTCGCTGGAGAAATACCACCAATGATGTTTCTGCAAAATCCTGCAAATCCCCTGGGAGGACAGACGCACCAACGTTTGCGTCCTCAATCAGGCCAACATCCCCAGCATCGAAGCACTGACCACACTCGACCAGCTCCGTTGGACGGGCCACATTGTTTGCATGCCTGACACAAGACTCCAAAAGCAAGCGCTCTACACGGAACTCCGACACGGCAAGCGAGCCCCAGGTGAGCAGGGGAAATGTTTCAAGGACCCTCAAAGCCACTTCATAAAATGCAACATCCCCACCAACACCTGGGAGTCCCTGGATAAAGACCACCCTAAGTGGAGGAAGAGCATCTGGAGGGCGCTGAGCATCTCGAGTCTCATCGCCGAGAGCATGCAGAACACATGCACAGGCAGCGGAAGGACCGTGCGGCAAACCAGTCCCACCCACCCTTTCCTTCAACCACGGTCTGTCCAACCTGTGACAGAGACTGTAATTCCCGTATTGGACGGTTCAGTCACCTGAGAACTCACTTTTAGAGTGGAAGCAAGTCGTCCTCGATTTCGAGGGATTGCCTATGATGATGATGAATTGCTGGAATCACCGTTAATAACCCCGTTACTTTCTGTTACACACTGAGTTTACAGACTCTCTGGCATCTCCTGCCCTTTGCGGGACACTTGTTCCGGTTGTAACTTTACAAACTGGGTGAGTTCGCGGCCCCTTATTCTAAGATTATGCCCCTTAGTTCTAGTCTCCCCTATCAATGGAAACATCCTCCTTGTCAAGCCCCCTCATAATCTTATACATTTTGATCAGATCACCACCCATTCTTCTGAATTCCAATGAGTAGAGGCCCAATCTAAACAACCTTTCCTCATAAGTCAACCCCCTCATCTCCAGAATCAACCGAGTGAACCTTCTCTCAACTGCCTCCAGAGCAAGTATATCCTTTCGTAAATATGGAAAACAAAACTGCATGCAGTATTCCAGGTGTGACCTCACCAATACCCTGTATAACTGTAGCAAAATTTCCCTGCTTTTATACTCCATCCCTTTTGCAATAAAGGCCAAGATTACATTGGCCTTCCTGATCACTTGCTGGTGATCGAGTTCGCTAGATATGAAGGCCAGCTTAACATTCGTCTTATTTGATTATTTTCTGTACCTGCCCATGACATTTACATAAAACCATGTTGACTCTGTCAAATCATGTTATAATTTTCGAAGTGCCCTGACACCACTTCCTTAACAATGGATGACAGCATTTTCCCGATGATTGATGTCAGACTAACTGTCCTGTAGTTCCCGGTTTTCTCTCTCCCTCCTTTCTTGAATAGCGATGTTACATTTTCTACCTTCCGATCCGCTGGGACTGTTGCAGAATCTGGACATCGTAGTGCAACAGTTACGGGTCTAACTCCCGATCAGGAGGCTGCGTGTTCAAATCAGTTAATTTAGCTGTTGTTCTTCCGGAATTGATATTGTGTTTGCTGTTTCACAATAACCAGACCCTTGCTCTAAAACCTGTCTCACTGTTTCCCCAGGGGCACATTCATGTTGCAATAAACATTCTGAATCAGATGCCTGAAGTACAGTGTGTAAAATGGGATATGGTTTAACAGTTAACATGCAAAGCACAGAACCAATTATTCAATTATCGACTTTCCCTCAGTTAACATTACTTTCACTGTGCAAAACAAGCTGATTGGTTAATTAATAAAGTTTGCCCGAGAAAGCGACATAAAATTTAACGATAATGATTTGCCCAACATGGGGCTCAAACCCACAATAATGAGATTAAGAGTCTCATGCTGTATCTACTGAGCTAGCCAGGATTATGTAAATCACACGTCCCTGTCGGTGATTGCAGCCAGGTGCCTGTTGGTTTCGTCCCATTTCCGGGTGTTTCCCGATCCTGTCTGTCTCTCTGGCTCTGTTCAATCTGTGTGTGGCCACCTCCAGTTTGATTTTGAACGAATACCTGTGTTTGTGTATTCAGTAAAAACAGAAAATGCTGGAAACACTCAGCAGGTCGGGCAGTATCTGTGGAGGTGGGGAAGTGGGAATAATCGATGGGTTTGTTTGCGGCTTTGATCTGCTGCTGGGAAGTGAGGCAGCGCTGCAGGATGCTTTTTTTCGAGGTGTAAGCAGAGGTTTCCGTCGTGTAACGGTTATCACCTTCGCCACACATGTGAAATATCCCCGGTTTGAGCACGGACAGAAACATTATTTAAGCGAATATTTTTCTGTGGAATACATTTTTTAAAAGTAGCCCAAGGTTCCTTGTATCATGAGCGATGGGCATTTTAACTCACTCTTCTAAAATACAGTGTGTGTAAAATCAGATAGGGGATAAAACTTCTTCAATGATTGAAGTTCCTTAACTCAGTAAAGTTTAGTTATTGAAGTTTCCATCAATTCATTGCATAAACATAATTGAGATGTGTGAGAGGATTAATAATGGGCTTTAATCGTTAATGACCCCATTACTTTATGTTATTGACCCAGGTTACACACTCTCCTGCTTCTGAAAGAGTTCAGATGCGTGTGGGGTGATTGGGGCACATCTTTCCCCACATTACAAGGCTCCATCGGTACTTCATTGACTTTAAATCACTTGGGGATATCCTGAGTTGTTGAAAGGCCACGTAAAAATGCAAGTCATTCTTTGCAAAAGTTCTAACTGCAAGTTCAAACTTCTCCGGCAAATGGAGGCTCACCCAGAATTTGTTCTGACACCATCACAAAGTCCTTAAAAGTGGGATTCAGCAGTTCAGCTGCTCGCTTCACATTTCCGTCTGACCTGGTGCTGCAAGTGGAGATGTGTCCGCAGTGCAGCGTTTAACACGTTCGCCTCACACACGGGAAAGCTCACCGGGTGGAAATATTTTGTTGGAACTTTCTCCTCAAGCATGTTCAGGGGAGAGATTGTTCTCCAGTGAAAGGACATAAGATCATAAGAACGTAAGAATTAGGAACAGGAGTCGGCCATTCGGCCCATTTTAATGTTTTCAAAGTGATTTCACCCGGGGACCTTTGGTGTGTTTGGGGAACATGATAACCACGACACTACAGACACACAGTGGTAGATGTTGTCTTAGGAACATAACCAGAGCTCCAACCAACACAGCTGGCCGATATTTCAGGAGCTGGTTTTACGAGAATAGAATGACGGTGCTATATTTAGGAAGGCTGTGAGAGTGGCCGGAATTGATCTCGTATTTCCCAGACTTTATACACAGGAACATAGGAACAGGAGGAGGCCACTTGGCAGCGAGTGGTTAGGATCCGGAATGCGCTGCCTGAAAGGGTGGCGGAGGCAGAATTAATCTTATCTTTCAAAATGGATTTGGATAAGTATCTGAAGGAACAATATCTCAGGGGTACGGGTAAAGGCCGGAGGAGTGGGACTAGCTGAGAGTCGGCACGGGCTCGACAGGCCGAACGGACTACTTCCGTGCTGTAACCGTTCCATGATTCTATATTATGTTTAAACTTGCTGTGGATGAACAATCGGAGGCGAGCTTAGTCTCCTGGTAAAAACGCTGATGCTGTCTGACCAGCTGAGATTGCCAGCAATTCTGTTTTTATTTGTTATTTATTCTCCTGGCAAAAGGGTTCCCTTATTCCTTAATTGCTCTTTATTTCACTTCAATAAATAGATAACTTTCAGTGAGAGAAAATGGATCCACCGGGGACCTTTCGTGTGTGAGGCCAACGTGATATCCGTTACACTGCAGCCCATCAAAGGGCGAGAAACCACTGAATATAAAGGATGAGCTCACAAATATCAGGGGCAGTGCATTCTGGTCAACGTCAAACCCTCCTTTCTTATTCAGCAGAGGCATGAACGGGAGTCAGACGCCACAAAGTTTAATTAAAGACACAAATACAAGTAACACTTCCAAATCTTTTCACTGTAAAATTCTTTCACTTTATTTCAAATCGTACTGTTGTAAGGGGTGGTTTACAGGGGGTCAGCTTTCCCTTCTGACCTTATATGAGTGGTTCCGAATCGCTCCCACACCCTTGGTTCTAGACCCTGGAATTATGAAGGGACTGTGACAGACTTGGACAGATAATCGGTTTCAAGGTAGGAAGCAGGTATGGCTTTATTGTGTTTAAAAAGAAGTAAAAGGCACACCTTTAATAACACACACAGACCAATACACACTGAGGGGTACAACACATTGAATAAATTGTCAAATTACAGCCTGTGGGGAAAAGAATACAGCTTAAACTCTAAATGGGGCAAAAAGGAGAATGCAGATACATTTACACAAGTTATCCCAGCCTCCCTCCTCCCAATTCCCCTAACTAACGAAGTTATAGCTCTGGGGGGTTCAGGGGCTATGCTCACCAATCCCCTTTTTGACAGTTCCAACTCCAGGGTTCGCCTTAGTTGTCCCTGGGGTTCGCCTTAGTTGTCCACGTTCTGTAGTCTGTACCCCTTGGTAGCGTAGGACCAGCTTGTAGAGTGGAAAAATCTTCGTTTTTTCTTCGGTTTTGTCGGGTTGGTTCCGGTTGACTGTTGGGTTGGTCGCAATGGCCCGCAACTTTCCAATAGTTGTTTTGACAGCCTGTTTGCTGTTGTGGCGCTGTCCTTCTGGGTTTTAGAGATTCCTTTCGCCGATGTTTCAGGATCCCACTGTTTGAGGCTGGTGTAGAACTTATGCAACGAGACTGCTGACTTAATAGTGTCTCTTGAAGCACACCTAACTGCCAGAACAGACTTCAATTATACTAAAAAAGGCTTCTTTATCTTCCATCAAATCTAGCTCAGTTCTTTGTTTCGATTTTTCAGCCAGCTAACTGAAACTTGATTAAGTGGTTTTAATCTGGTGTTAATAGGCTTTTCGAAGTTGGTGAGCTCTCCATTGTGCTAGTCTGGCCTGAGCCAGATATTTCTATGCCTGTTGAAAAGGTGTTGGAATATGGATGTGACATTTGGGTCCTCCGGGTGCGGTGATAAATGTTTCTTCCATCGTTGATTGTTTAAATGCTAATGTTTACAAGGGGCAAGTTTCGAGGGTATACAGTTCCCAGACAATTTGATTAGTTCCAATGTCCAAACTGGCCCTTTAGATATTGACCCCACCCCTTTTCTTGCAGACCCAACATACACCTTTTAAAAACCCCAAATTCGATTAAAGTTCGTAGTTTCTTCCATGTGCACTTTAGGATTTCAAACTTTCTGGTAGATAGATCCAAATTAAATTCTCTTTCCTATGAGTCCACTGGGGTGTGGGGGGTCTCCATGAATGCACCCCCTTTTATCCCCTGCAGGCCTCGTCTGCCCTTTAAAATTCATTTGTGTCCCAAAGTTTTCCTTCCATTTTAAAAGTCCAGAAAGGGATTCTTCTCCTCTGCAGGGGAAAGGTACCTGGAATCTTTGTGAGATATTGGTAAATTCTACACTGTGTTGAATCTGAAAATGAGCAACGTGGGATTTTATCTTCACCACTGATTTCCTGCATTGTTTCACATTGCAACATTAAGTTGTGAAAATACTGGCAAAACTGAACCCCTGATTATTTCACGTCGGGGTCACATTGCTTTTGGATAATTCCAGAATTAATATTTTCTTTGCTGTTTAGCAATAACCAGATCCTTGCTCCAAGGTCTGTCTCATTGTTTCCCCGGGGTCAGGTGGAGATCGGACTGCTGTCCTCATTTATTTCATGTGACAGGACACAAAAGTTCAAAATCAACCTGCAGATGGCCACATACAGCATTAAATAGTCAGGATGGCCGAGCGGTCTCAGGTGCTGTGTTCAGTTTGCAGTTTTTCTGGAAGCGTGGGTTCAAATCCCACTTCTTCATTACAGTCATTAAGCAAAACCCATTTGCTTGGCACCACGACCAGCTCCTTAAAAGTAGGATTCAGCAGTTCACCTGCTCGCTTAACATTTCCGTCTGACCTGGTGCTGAAAGTGGGGATGTTTCCGCAGTGTAGCGGTTAACACGTTCGCCTCACACGCGAAAGCTCACCGGGTGGGAATATTTTCTGGAGCTTTCTCCTCATACATGCTCAGGGCCGAGATTGTTCTCCTGTGGAAGGCCATAAGATCATCAACATGTAAGGATTAGGAGCAGGTAAAAATACATCTCCTCACCCCACATCCCCCGCCCCGGATTTTTCCTTTTACCAATTATCTTATGTCTGTGTCCTCTGGTTACCAACACTCCTGCCCATGGAAACAGTTTCCCCATAATTCTGAAAACCTCTATTAAATCTCCCCTTGACTGTGATTACTGGGGTTCAATGTGGGGAAGGGTCAGTTCATCCACTTTGCACCGAAGAATGATCGACCAATGCATGATCTAAAAACATTATGTTAGAGAAGATTTTTTCTGTGAAATAGCCGGTCCTGTTAATTTTAACAAAAGTTGCACTGGGTCCCTGGAGTCATAAGTGATACGTCCTTACTGTACCGTATAAATGCACACGAGGCCCAAGCTTGAGAGAAGGTCAGTCTGTGGCCTGTCCTTTATTCCTCAGCACTCAAGTGATGGAAGTAGGTGGAGCTTCCCCTTTTATATCTTAAGGTCCAGGTTAGGAGTGTCTCCCACAGGTTCACCACCTAGTGGTCATTGTTCTCACAGTGTACAACTTGTCAGATTTTTCATGGGTTGCACCTTTTAAAAATTCCAAATTCGATTAAAGTTCGTAGTTTCTTCCATGTGCACTTTAGGATTTCAAACTTTCTGGTAGATATTTCCAAATTAAATTCCCTTTCCTATGAGTCCAAACACTGGGGGTGGGGTCTCCATGAATGCACCTCCTTTTATCCCCTGCAGGCCTCGTCTGCCCCTTTAAAATTCATTTGTGTCCCAAAGTTTTCCTTCCATTTTAAAAGTCCAGAAAGGGATTCTTCTCCTCTGCAGGGGAAAGGTACCTGGAATCTTTGCGAGATATTGGTAAATTCTACATTCCCCCCTGTGAAACCATATCACTTATGGTATCATTCTTCGAGCTGAGCAAAGTTCCTGACTCCCAAGAGATAACCTTCCCCGTAAATTAGCTAAACTAATACCCAAAATGCATTGCACTTATGCAACATCACCATAGATGCACATTTTTCCCTTTACAGGTACAAACTTTTTACATTTATACCCTCCCAGCTTGGAGGGGGTTCAATCACTACAATTGCATTTCAGCACAGTTACATTTCATTTCAGTTACATTATATTCAACAGCATGCAGGCAACGTACAACCACATTACAGAAGGGAAAAAAACAGAGATTAAAACTAAACAACATCAATTGGTCTCCTGAGGTTTGTCCATCACCCGGTAATGTCTAGATCCTGCCCTTGAGAACTGCTCTCAGGCTGGCTGACACACAAGACAAACTAAACCTTAAAATGTAAAATGGTGCAGTCAGCTGCCTTAAACTAAAATTAGAGCTATGTACAACCACCACCCGTCTCCGGGTGGCCTGGTTAGTCCCTGTCAGGCCCATGCCTTGTGCGGCCTGATAGCCGCCTGGATGCTAGGGTTTCCCCGCAGCCGGTGAGCTGGAGACCTTTGTCTCTGGGACAGCTCGATGCTACTGCTCCTGTGAGACCCTCACCGCTGGAGGCGGCTGGCTGGTGGTCCCGACTCTGAGCGGCCTCTGTACTTCTGACCTTCGGCCTTTCCTGTCGGGCTGCCCTTCTCCGAGGGTAGAATCGCTGAGGCTCAGATGCCGGTGACCACGGTATCTTTGGCCGTGGTTTACGGAGGGTCCTTCTCAGGGCTTGGGTTACTGGGGGTGCGTCCGAATCCCAAACGATGGGTGAGATAGCCCCCCCAGTACTGCAATTCACCGTTCCTATAGGCACGGTTTCTGAGCCTGCCACATTCCCTGTGGGCCCTCCACCGTCGGGAGCGGCCAACGGAGGATCCCTGTCCTGAGGACAGTTCACACATCCCGGCTGCCCTCTGTGGTTGGCTGACCCTGGGTTGTACAGCTTGCACTGGTTGATGTGGAACCACTTAGTACGGCGGGGCAGCTTTATGGCACAGACCATTGGTCCCATATATAATGCTTCAAAAACCCCGACCCGAGCATAGTTCCTCACCATGACCTGGTCCCCTATCGTGGTGTTTGCTGGGTTCTAGCAGCAATCGGTGACTCTGATGCTGTCTGCCCATGTTACTAGCAGCCTGCCAGTGAATCTGTTTGAGGTGTTCAAACAGGTTCCTGACAAACCAGTCCCGGTTCACCTCTCTGAGCTGACCTTCTGTGAGCACCGGGGCTAGGACAATGGTGGGGGTCCGCATGATCCGGCCAGTCATGAGCTCATATGGGGAATACCCGGTGCTCTTTGACTGGCTGGCTCGGATCCCCATTCGGATCCCCATTCGACCAATGGTAAGACTCTACCCACTTTTGGGTGAGTCTCCCGTTTCCTTCTGCAGCCTTTCTTTAATGGTGCGGTTTAAATGACTGTGGATTGTGGGCAACGTGCCATTTCCCCTCAATGCCGAGCACCTTAAGGGTTGCCTGCATTACCTGCCCGGTGAAATGGCTCCCCTGGTCCGACTCCACAGACTGTGGGAGTCCCGACCGGTAGAACACTTCCCTCACTAGAATCTTAGCTGTCCCTAGTGCGGTGGCTGTTCGGCAGGGGAAGGCTTCAACCCATTTGAGAACACGTCCACCAGGACTAGGCCGTATTTGTAGCCTCCCTGGGCGGTGGGTAGGGGCCCGATATAGTCAATTTGGATTGACTGCCATGGTCCCTCTACCCTCCTGACGTGTCCTGGGGACACCTTCCTTTTTTGGGGGTCAGGGTTGTTCGCAGCACACACCAGGCAGTTCGCACAGAACCCATGGACATCCTCCCTGAGTCCCGGCCACCATCCTGCCTGTTCCACCCGTTGCCAGGTGGTCTCAGGCCCGGGGTGTCCCGCTCCTGGACCCTCATGGGCCAGTTTTAGGAATTCCCTCTGGTGCTGCTGTGGCACGACCCATTGTCCCTCTTTAAACAGCATGACTTCCTTAACGGTAATGGCTGCTGTGCCGTACGGACCTTCTACTCTCTCTCCTCTAGCTAGCGCGTTCAGGACAGCTTTCAGGACCGGGTCCTGTGCCTGAACTGTTTTTAAGTCCGGGGCCAAAGCTATCCCTGTACTCTCTGCTGCCCTGTTCTTATTCTTGACCGCTGCTATGCGGCCAGTGTCATAGGGGTCCCAGAACTTTCCCGTGCGGGCACCTTCTTTGGCCAGTTTGTCAGCCTGTTGGTTTCCCTCTGCACGGGGTTCGGTTTTTGAATGGGCCTTCACCATATGTATGTAGACCTTTCCTTCTTCCCCCACCGCTGTCAATATTTTCTCCAGCAGGGGCTTGATTGCCAGGGGTCTCCCGTCAGCGGACGTGTATCCGCGACGGGACCAGATAGCCAGGTACTCCATACACGAATTGCAGGTGAACATACTGTCCGAGCAAATCGTGTACGGGGTAGGGAATTCCTCGGGGTGGGTCACCACGTACATTACGGCGGACAGTTCAGCATACTGGGCGCTCATGGTGCTGGGGAGCTTGATTACCCGGGCAATACCTGCCCTTGGGTCATAGACTCCGCACCCAGTGAGTCGCTCGCCAGCAGATACCGTGCTGGACCCGTCCACGTAGATGTCCCGGCCTGTCGGGTGTAACCCAGCCCGAAGGCCAATGTTCACCTCCCATACCCCTTCTATGGAGCACCTGTGGGCTTTCCCTGGATAGATTAGGTTGGCTGCGAGCCTTGGCTCGCGGGGGCCTTCTAATCTGAGGTCCATCTGGGAGAGGAGCAGGGTCCAGCGAGCAATGCGGGCACTGCTCACCATCCCGTCCTTAATCCTCCCATCTAGGAGCATCTGAGTAGGTGTGTGTTGGGTTAGGAGTGTTAGAGGAGACCCTCCCGTGAAGATCAAGGATCATTTCACTGCCCAATGTGTGGCTAGGAGGTGTCTCTCACAGTTGGAGTACCCCTTCTCCACATCTGTGAAGATCCTGGAGGAGTAAACCACCGGTCTCAGCTGGCCGTGCCGCTCTTGAAGCAGCACTGAGCTCAAACTGTCCCCGCTGGCTGCCACCTCCAGGAAAAACTCCTTTCCTACATCTATCGCTCCTAAGGCTGGCGCGGTCTGCAAGTCCTTCTTGAGCTGATTAAATGCTGCCTCGCAACCCTCATCCCAGTCCCACTCTACCCCCTTGTGTAGGAGCCTGAGCAGAGGGGCTGCGGTGGCTGCATAATCCTCAATGAAGTCTCTGCAGTGCCCAGTGAGCCCTAGAAAGGATCTTACCCCTGTCACTGTGTTGGGGGCTGGTAACTCCTGTACTGCCTCCCTTCTAGCCTTGTCTATGGCCCTTTCCCCAGCGCGCACAGTCAGCCCCAGGAATTTGACTTCCTTCTGGCCGATCTGTGCCTTATTCGGGTTTACTTTAAACCCTTCTTCTTTTAGCAGCTCCAGCAGCTCAGCCAGCAGTGGGCCATGCTCCTCCCCCTGATCGGTGAACAGGAGCAGGTCATCCACATACTGCACCAACTGCTGGGGTCTGCTAAAGCCCTTTAAACAGTTCGCCATGCATTGGTGAAAAATGCTGGGGCTGTTGTGGAAGCCTTGGGGAAGACAGTTCCACGTGTATTGTTGGCCCTTAAAGGTAAAGGCGAACTTGTACTTGTCCTCCCGTTTTAAAGGAATGGACCAGAACCCATTTGAAATATCCAGCACCGTGAAAGTGGTCGCGGATGCTGGAATACTCCCAATGAGATCCGCTACGGCTGCTACAGTGTGTGCACAGGCAGGGATATTCTTATTTAGTACTCGATATTTCACGGTGGCCCTCCATGAGTTGCCCGGTTTCTTAACCGGCCACAGTGGAGAGTTCACATGGGTTGCTATCGGTCTTAACACCCCTTGCTCTACCAGTGATCCCAGTGCCGTTGTCAGGTCTGCCTCTGCCTCCCTGGGGAAGTTATATTGCTTTTGTGATCGGGTCATGGGGTCCCCTACTATACTAACTTCCACCCCCGTTACCCTGCCACAGTCATGTTTGTGGGTGGCAAATGCTGCAAGGTGTGCCCGTACATATGCCTGGTACTCCACTGGGGTGTTACTGACCAGTAATTCCAAGTCGTAACCCTCCTTTGGCTTCACGGTACACAATGTTACCTTGGCCCCTTTTTCTGGGATCACCGCCACCTCACCTTCCCTGTCTGTCCCTTTGGCTCCCCATAGACAGTGGTTCCTGAGATCCACTAGGATCTGGTGGCCAATGATAAAATCAGCCCCCAGGATCCCTTTTCCCTTCTGCTCCCATTTCATCAGGACACATTTCCATTTGGTTTTGAGTGTCCCCAACTGAATGGTGAGCGGGATGGAAAATGAACCAGTTTGCTCATTGCCTGTGAACCCCACTAGACTGTACGGGACCCCGTTCGATAGAGATGAGGTAGCCGGGTTATCTGCATATACAAGGGTGCTAGAAGCACCAGTATCTAGCAGGTAGGTCCCTTTCACTTTCTCCACCTCCTCGTAACGCACGGTCTCTTCCAGGCATCGTACTGTAGGGAACACAGGTACACAGGCTGCGCTGGCTCTAGTCATGCATCTGGGTGGGTTGGAGCAGAGGGTTTTACCGAACCGGCTACTGCACCGGTTGTGATAGTTACTGCTCCCTCTCCGTTTATGAGTGTTTGTAGAGCGGCTACGAGTGTCTCATATGAGTCGGGTGTTCCTGCACCGGCCTTACGGGCTGGGGCTGGAGTGGCCCTTCCCTTAGTCTCTTTCCATGGGTTCCTACAGTCCTTCCTCCAGTGCCCACTTTTCCCACACCCAAAACATTCGTCCCCTTTGTGGGGAGGATAACCACCTTCCTGATGCCACTCTCTCTTGCTTTGGCTGCGTTTAATCTCATGGACCCTCCCTTTAGAGGAGGGTTCCTCTGTCCCTCTACTGTTCCGGTAAGCCAGTGTCAACTGTCTGACCACTGCCTCCTCGGTGGTTCTGGGATCTCTTGGATCGAACCAGACCTGGACTTTTGCCTTCACTCCAGGTAAGCTGTTTGCCACCAGGCTGCGGAGCCAGTGAGCCAGCTCGTTAGGGGCCAGGTGGGCCCGGTCAAGAACACCACTACAGGCCCTTTCGTAGACCGGCCACAACCTGTCGGCGAAAGCCTGTGGAGTCTCCCCATCGAGCTGTACTGTCTTCTCCACTCGGGAGAAAGGACTCCCGTCGTTCATACTCATGGCCTCTAGAACCTCCTCCTTAACCGTAGCGTACATGTTTCGCCCCTTTCTGCTGTCTGCAGAGAGGGAATGGCACAGCTTGGTGTCTAGTGAGAAGAGCAGCAGCTTAGCCTGCTCTGAATCATCGCACCCGTTAATATCCCCTGTGTGTTCCACTTCCAGGAAGTGTACCGAGGGGTCCCCCTGTTGGGTGAGCTTACTTAGGTGGCCTATCATAGCCCTCAGTTTTTGGGTGTTGTGGGGAACTACGAAGTTGTTTTCTCGGGGTCCTGCTGCCCCATTAGCATCAGGCGGGCCAAACTTCTGCTGCCGGACCTGGTGCATTGGCCCTGGTATTTCGCAATCCTTGCCTGCTCCGCACTCTGGCTGACAGCCCTGCTGCCCCGGGCCATTCCTGGGAGCTGCAGGCAGTGACTGAGGGGTTTCTCCTTGCTCAACCAGGTGTTCCTGGGCTAAACCCGGGTTTATCAGGCACACCATGCCTTTAGATCGGGATAGAGCAAGGTTCAAGGTTTGGATCTGCTGCTGGCAGGGGCCATGGTCTCCTGCCTCAAATTCCCTGGTACGGGCTACCTTATAGGCTACCTGAATGTCTCTCACCCTCTCCCCGTACTCTTTAACTTGCTTGGCGAGGCAGAAATTCTCTTCCCGCAATGCCAGTTCGCTATTCTTGGCTCCAATAATCTGACACTGTAAAAGGTCCAGTTGGGTTTTGTGCCTTTCTTTAGTGAGCTCTCTACTTTCCTTTAACTGTCCCACCTCAGTCCACAGCCTTTCCCCGACTGTGGCCCTTGCGCTGAACCTCTCTTCTGCCTGTCTCAATATTCTCTTTAATTTCTCATTCTTCTCATTTAGAAGCCGGATCTGTCGCTGAAGGCAAATTAGCCAAATGGCCTTCTCTATCGACTTTTTATGGTCCTTGCTCTCGATCCATTGAGCTGCAGCATCTTCTGGACGCTCAGCATACAATAGATCGAGTACCCACTCCTTAGCCACATTTACCCTCTTAAACACATACGAGGAAATCCCCTCTTCCATTTTGCTTCGTTTCCTGAAACCAGTCTCTCTCTTATCACGTCCCTTGTACCAGTGTCCCATCTGGGTCGCCATTATGTAAGGGGTGGTTTGCAGGGGGTCAGCTTTCCTTTCTGACCTTATATGAGCGGTTCCGAATTGCTCCCACACCCTTGGTTCTAGACACTGGAATTATGAAGGTACTGTGACAGACTTGGACAGACAATCGGTTTCAAGGTAGGAAGCAGGTATGGCTTTATTGTGTTTAAAAAGAAGTAAAAGGCACACCTTTAATAACACACACAGACCAGTACACACTGAAGGGTACAACACATTGAATAAATTGTCAAATTACAGCCTGTGGGGAAAAGAATACAGCTTAAACTCTAAATGGGGCAAAAAGGAGAATGGAGATACATTTACACAAGTTATCCCAGCCTCCTTCCTCCCAATTCCCCTAACTAACGAAGTTATAGCTCTGGGGGGTTCAGGGGCTATACTCACCAATCCCCTTTTTGACAGTTCCAACTCCAGGGTTCGCCTTAGTTGTCCCTGGGGTTCGCCTTAGTTGTCCACGTTCTGTAGTCTGTACCCCTTGGTAGCGTAGGACCAGCTTGTAGAGTGGAAAAATCTTCGTTTTTTCTTCGGTTTTGTCGGGTTGGTTCCGGTTGACTGTTGGGTTGGTCACGATGGCCCGCAACTTTCCAATAGTCGTTTTGACAGCCTGTTTGCTGTTGTGGCGCTGTCCTTCTGGGTTTTAGAGATTCCTTTCGCCGATGTTTCGGGATCCCACTGTTTGAGGCTGGTGTAGAACTTATGCAACGAGACTGCTGACTTAATAGTGTCTCTTGAAGCACACCTAACTGCCAGAACAGACTTCAATTATACTAAAAAAGGCTTCTTTATCTTCCATCAAATCTAGCTCAGTTCTTTGTTTCGATTTTTCAGCAAGCTAACTGAAACTTGATTAAGTGGTTTTAATCTGGCGTTAATAGGCTTTTCGAAGTTGGTGAGCTCTCCATTGTGCTAGTCTGGCCTGAGCCAGATATTTCTATGCCTGTTGAAAAGGTGTTGGAATATGGATGTGACATTTGGGTCCTCCGGGTGCGGTGATAAATGTTTCTTCCATCGTTGATTGTTTAAATGCTAATGTTTACAAGGGGCAAGTTTCGAGGGTATACAGTTCCCAGACAATTTGATTAGTTCCAATGTCCAAACTGGCCCTTTAGATATTGACCCCACCCCTTTTCTTGCAGACCCAACATACACCTTTTAAAAACCCCAAATTCGATTAAAGTTCGTAGTTTCTTCCATGTGCACTTTAGGATTTCAAACTTTCTGGTAGATAGTTCCAAATTAAATTCCCTTTCCTATGAGTCCACTGGGGTGTGGGGGGTCTCCATGAATGCACCCCCTTTTATCCCCTGCAGGCCTCGTCTGCCCTTTAAAATTCATTTGTGTCCCAAAGTTTTCCTTCCATTTTAAAAGTCCAGAAAGGGATTCTTCTCCTCTGCAGGGGAAAGGTACCTGGAATCTTTGTGAGATATTGGTAAATTCTACACTGTGTTGAATCTGAAAATGAGCAACGTGGGATTTTATCTTCACCACTGATTTCCTGCATTGTTTCACATTGCAACATTAAGTTGTGAAAATACTGGCAAAACTGAACCCCTGATTATTTCACGTCGGGGTCACATTGCTTTTGGATAATTCCAGAATTAATATTTTCTTTGCTGTTTAGCAATAACCAGATCCTTGCTCCAAGGTTTGTCTCACTGTTTCCCCGGGGTCAGGTGGAGATAGGCCTGCTGTCCTCATTTATTTCATGTGACAGGATACAAAAGTTCAAAATCAACCTGCAGATGGCCACATACAGCATTAAATAGTCAGGATGGCCGAGCGGTCTCAGGTGCTGTGTTCAGGTTGCAGTCTTCTCTCGAGGTCTGTGTTTAAATCTGACATTTCTTATTTTTAATCATTAAGTGAAACTCATTGTTTGACACCACGATCAACTCCTTCAAAGTGGGATTCAGCAGTCCACCTGCTCGCTTAACATTTCCGTCTGACCTGGTGCTGAAAGTGGAGATGTTTCCGCAGTGTAGCGGTTAACACGTTCGCCTCACACGCGAAAGCTCACCGGGTGGGAATATTGAATATTTTCTGGAGCTTTCTCCTCATACATGCTCAGGGATGAGTTTGTTCTCCTGTGGAAAGTCATAAGATCATAAATATGTAAGGATCAGGAGCAGGTAAAAATACATCTCCTCACCCCACATCCCCCGCCCCGGATTTTTCCTTTTACCAATTATCTTATGTCTGTGTCCTCTGGTTACCAACACTCCTGCCCATGGAAACAGTTTCCCCATAATTCTGAAAACCTCTATTAAATCTCCCCTTGACTGTGATTACTGGGGTTCAATGTGGGGAAGGGTCAGTTCATCCACTTTGCACCGAAGAATGATCGACCAGTGCATGATCTAAAAACATTATGTTAGAGAAGATTTTTTCTGTGAAATAGCCGGTCCTGTTAATTTTAACAAAAGTTGCACTGGGTCCCTGGAGTCATAAGTGATACGTCCTTACTGTACCGTATAAATGCACACGAGGCCCAAGCTTGAGAGAAGGTCAGTCTGTGGCCTGTCCTTTATTCCTCAGCACTCAAGTGATGGAAGTAGGTGGAGCTTCCCCTTTTATACCTGAAGGTCCAGGTTAGGAGTGTCTCCCACAGGTTCACCACCTAGTGGTCATTGTTCTCACAGTGTACAACTTGTCAGATTTTTCATGGGTTGCACCTTTTAAAAATTCCAAATTCGATTAAAGTTCGTAGTTTCTTCCATGTGCACTTTAGGATTTCAAACTTTCTGGTAGATATTTCCAAATTAAATTCCCTTTCCTATGAGTCCAAACACTGGGGGTGGGGTCTCCATGAATGCACCTCCTTTTATCCCCTGCAGGCCTCGTCTGCCCCTTTAAAATTCATTTGTGTCCCAAAGTTTTCCTTCCATTTTAAAAGTCCAGAAAGGGATTCTTCTCCTTTGCAAGGGAAAGGTACCTGGAATCTTTGCGAGATATTGGTAAATTCTACATTCCCCGCTGTGAAACCATATCACTCATGGTATCATTCTTCGAGCTGAGCAAAGTTCCTGACTCCCAAGAGATAACCTTCCCCGTAAATTAGCTAAACTAATACCCAAAATGCATTACACTTATGCAACATCACCATAGATGCACATTTTTCCCTTTACAGGTACAAACTTTTTACATTTATACCCTCCCAGCTTGGAGGGGGTTCAATCACTACAATTGCATTTCAGCACAGTTACATTTCATTTCAGTTACATTATATTCACCAGCATGTAGGCAACGTACAACCACATTACAGAAGGGAAAAAAACAGAGATTAAAACTAAACAACATCAATTGGTCTCCTGAGGTTTGTCCATCACCCGGTAATGTCTAGATCCTGCCCTTGAGAACTGCTCTCAGGCTGGCTGACACACAAGACAAACTAAACCTTAAAATGTAAAATGGTGCAGTCAGCTGCCTTAAACTAAAATTAGAGCTATGTACAACCACCACCCGTCTCCGGGTGGCCTGGTTAGTCCCTGTCAGGCCTATGCCTTGTGCGGCCTGATAGCCGCCTGGATGCTAGGGTTTCCCCGCAGCCGGTGAGCTGGAGACCTTTGTCTCTGGGACAGCTCGTGGCTACTGCTCCTGTGAGTCCCTCACCGCTAGAGGCGGCTGGCTGGTGGTCCCTACTCTGAGCGGCCTCTGTACTTCTGACCTTCGGCCTTTCCTGTCGGGCTGCCCTTCTCCTAGGGTAGAATTGCTGAGGTTCAGCTGCTGGTGACCACGGTATCTTTGGCCGTGGTTTACGGAGGGTCCTTCTCAGGGCTTGGGTTACTGGGGGTGCGTCCGAATCCCAAACGATGGGTGAGATAGCCCCTCCAGTACTGCAATTCACCGTCCCTATAGGCACGGTTTCTGAGCCTGCCACATTCCCTGTGGGCCCTCCACCGTCGGGGGCGGCCAACGGAGGGTCCCTGTCCTGAGGACGGTTCACCCCTCCCGGCTGCCCTCTGTGCTTGGCTGACCCTGGGTTGTACAGCTTGCACTGGTTGATGTGGAACCACTTAGTACGGCGGGGCAGCTTTATGGCATAGACCATTGGGCTTGCCTTGTCGACAATGCTGTATGGCCCCATATATAATGCTTCACAAACCCCGACCCGAGCATGGTTCCTCACCATGACCTGGTCCCCTATCGTGGTGTTTGCTGGGTTCTAGCAGCAATCGGTGACTCTGATGCTGTCTGCCCATGTTACTAGCAGCCTGCCAGTGAATCTATTTGAGGTGTTCAAACAGGTTCCTGACAAACCGGTCCCGGTTCGCCTCTCTGAGCTGACCTTCTGTGAGCACCGGGGCTAGGACATGGGTGGGGGTCCGCATGATCCGGCTAGTCATGAGCTCATATGGGGAATACCCGGTGCTCTTTGACTGGCTAGCTCGGATCCCCATTCGACCAATGGTAAGACTTCCAACCAGCTTTGGGGTGAGTCTCCTGTTTCCTTCCGGAGCCTTTCTTTAATGGTGCGGTTTAAACGCTCCACAATACCCGTTGACTGTGGATTGTGGGCAACGTGCCATTTCCCCTCAATGCCGAGCACCTTAAGGGTTGCCTGCATTACCTGCCCGGTGAAATGGCTCCCCTGGTCCGACTCCACAGACTGTGGGAGTCCCGACCGGTAGAACACTTCCCTCACTAGAATCTTAGCTGTCCCTAGTGCGGTGGCTGTTCGGCAGGGGAAGGCTTCAACCCATTTGAGAACACGTCCACCAGTACTAGGGCGTATTTGTAGCCTCCCTGGGCGGTGGGTAGGGGCCCGATGTAGTCAATTTGGATTGACTGCCATGGTCCCTCTACCCTCCTGACGTGTCCTAGGGACACCTTCCTTTTCTGGGGGTCAGGGTTGTTCGCAGCACACACCAGGCAGTTCGCACAGAACTCGCGGACGTCCTCCCTGAGTCCCGGCCACCATCCTGCCTGTTCCACCCGTTGCCAGGTGGTCTCAGGCCCGGGGTGTCCCGCTCCTGGACCCTCATGGGCCAGTTTTAGGAATTCCCTCTGGTGCTGCTGTGGCACGACCCATTGTCCCTCTTTAAACAGCATGACCTCCTTAACGGTAATGGCTGCTGTGCCGTACGGACCTTCGACTCTCTCTCCTCCAGCTAGCACATTCAGGACAGCTTTCAGGACTGGGTCCTGTGCCTGAACTGTTTTTAAGTCCGGGGCCAAAGCTATCCCTGTATTCTCTGCTGCCCCATTAGCATCAGGCGGGCCAAACTTCTGCTGCCGGACCGTGTGCATTGGCCCTGGTATTTCGCAATCCTTGCCTGCTCCGCACTCTGGCTGACACCCCTGCTGCCCCGGGCCATTCCTGGGAGCTGCAGGCAGTGACTGAGGGGTTTCTCCTTGCTCAACCAGGTGTTCCTGGGCTAAACCCGGGTTTATCAGGCACACCATGCCTTTAGATCGGGATAGAGCAAGGTTCAAGCTTTGGGTCTGCTGCAGGCAGGGGCCATGGTCTCCTGCCTCAAATTCCCTGGTACGGGCTACCTTATAGGCTACCTGAATGTCTCTCATCCTCTCCCCGTACTCTTTAACTTGCTTGGCGAGGCAGGAATTCTCTTCCCGCAATGCCAGTTCGCTATTCTTGGCTTCAATAATCTGACACTGTAAAAGGTCCAGTTGGGTTTTGTGCCTTTCTTTAGTGAGCTCTCTACTTTCCTTTCACTGTCCCACCTCAGTCCACAGCCTTTCCCTGACTGTGGCCCTTGCGCTGAACCTCTCTTCTGCCTGTCTCAATATTCTCTTTAATTTCTCATTCTCCTCATTTAGACGACGGATCTGTTGCTGAAGGCAAATTAGCCAAATGGCCTTCTCTATTGACTTTTTACGGTCCTTGCTCTCAGTCCATTGAGCTGCAGCATCTTCTGGACGCTCAGCATGCAATAGATCGAGTACCTACTCCTTAGCCACATTTACCCTCTTAAACACATACGAGGAAATCCCCTCTTCCATTTTGCTTCGTTTCCTGAAACCAGTCTCTCTCTTATCACGTCCCTTGTACCAGTGTCCCATCTGGGTCGCCATTATGTAAGGGGTGGTTTGCAGGGGGTCAGCTTTCCTTTCTGACCTTATATGAGCGGTTCCGAATTGCTCCCACACCCTTGGTTCTAGACACTGGAATTATGAAGGTACTGTGACAGACTTGGACAGACAATCGGTTTCAAGGTAGGAAGCAGGTATGGCTTTATTGTGTTTAAAAGAAGTAAAAGGCACACCTTTAATAACACACACAGACCAATACACACTGAGGGGTACAACACATTGAATAAATTGTCAAATTACAGCCTGTGGGGAAAAGAATACAGCTTAAACTCTAAATGGGGCAAAAAGGAGAATGGAGATACATTTACACAAGTTATCCCAGCCTCCTTCCTCCCAATTCCCCTAACTAACGAAGTTATAGCTCTGGGGGGTTCAGGGGCTATACTCACCAATCCCCTTTTTGACAGTTCCAACTCCAGGGTTCGCCTTAGTTGTCCCTGGGGTTCGCCTTAGTTGTCCACGTTCTGTAGTCTGTACCCCTTGGTAGCGTAGGACCAGCTTGTAGAGTGGAAAAATCTTCGTTTTTTCTTCGGTTTTGTCGGGTTGGTTCCGGTTGACTGTTGGGTTGGTCACGATGGCCCGCAACTTTCCAATCGTCATTTTGACAGCCTGTTTGCTGTTGTGGTGCTGTCCTTCTGGGTTTTAGAGATTCCTTTCGCCGATGTTTCGGGATCCCACTGTTTGAGGCTGGTGTAGAACTTATGCAACGAGACTGCTGACTTAATAGTGTCTCTTGAAGCACACCTAACTGCCAGAACAGACTTCAATTATACTAAAAAAGGCTTCTTTATCTTCCATCAAATCTAGCTCAGTTCTTTGTTTCGATTTTTCAGCCAGCTAACTGAAACTTGATTAAGTGGTTTTAATCTGGCGTTAATAGGCTTTTCGAAGTTGGTGAGCTCTCCATTGTGCTAGTCTGGCCTGAGCCAGATATTTCTATGCCTGTTGAAAAGGTGTTGGAATATGGATGTGACATTTGGGTCCTCCGGGTGCGGTGATAAATGTTTCTTCCATCGTTGATTGTTTAAATGCTAATGTTTACAAGGGGCAAGTTTCGAGGGTATACAGTTCCCAGACAATTTGATTAGTTCCAATGTCCAAACTGGCCCTTTAGATATTGACCCCACCCCTTTTCTTGCAAACCCAACATACACCTTTTAAAAACCCCAAATTCGATTAAAGTTCGTAGTTTCTTCCATGTGCACTTTAGGATTTCAAACTTTCTGGTAGATAGTTCCAAATTAAATTCCCTTTCCTATGAGTCCACTGGGGTGTGGGGGGTCTCCATGAATGCACCCCCTTTTATCCCCTGCAGGCCTCGTCTGCCCTTTAAAATTCATTTGTGTCCCAAAGTTTTCCTTCCATTTTAAAAGTCCAGAAAGGGATTCTTCTCCTCTGCAGGGGAAAGGTACCTGGAATCTTTGTGAGATATTGGTAAATTCTACACTGTGTTGAATCTGAAAATGAGCAACGTGGGATTTTATCTTCACCACTGATTTCCTGCATTGTTTCACATTGCAACATTAAGTTGTGAAAATACTGGCAAAACTGAACCCCTGATTATTTCACGTCGGGGTCACATTGCTTTTGGATAATTCTAGAATTAATATTTTCTTTGCTGTTTGGCAATAACCAGATCCTTGCTCCAAGGTCTGTCTCATTGTTTCCCCGGGGTCAGGTGGAGATAGGCCTGCTGTCCTCATTTATTTCATGTGACAGGACACAAAAGTTCAAAATCAACCTGCAGATGGCCACATACAGCATTAAATAGTCAGGATGGCCGAGCGGTCTCAGGTGCTGTGTTTAGTTTGCAGTTTTTCTGGAAGCGTGGGTTCAAATCCCACTTCTTCATTACAGTCATTAAGCAAAACCCATTTGCTTGGCACCACGATCAGCTCCTTAAAAGTAGGATTCAGCAGTCCACCTGCTCGCTTAACATTTCCGTCTGACCTGGTGCTGAAAGTGGGGATGTTTCCGCAGTGTAGCGGTTAACATGTTTGCCTCACACGCGAAAGCTCACCGGGTGGGAATATTGAATATTTTCTGGAGCTTTCTCCTCATACATGCTCAGGGCCGAGATTGTTCTCCTGTGGAAGGCCATAAGATCATCAACATGTAAGGATCAGGAGCAGGTAAAAATACATCTCCTCACCCCACATCCCCCGTCCCGGATTTTTCCTTTTACCAATTATCTTATGTCTGTATCCTCTGGTTACCAACACTCCTGCCCATGGAAACAGTTTCCCCATAATTCTGAAAACCTCTATTGAATCTCCCCTTGACTGTGATTACTGGGGTTCAATGTGGGGAAGAGTCAGTTCATCCACTTTGCACCGAAGAATGATCGACCAGTGCATGATCTAAAAACATTATGTTGGAGAAGATTTTTTCTGTGAAATAACCGGTCCTGTTAATTTGAACAAAAGTTGCACTGGGTTCCTGGAGTCATAAGTGATACGTCCTTACTGTACAGTATAAATGCACACGAGGCCCATGCTTGAGAGAAGGTCAGTCTGTGGCCTGTCCTTTATTCCTTAGCACTCAAGTGATGGAAGTAGGTGGAGCTTCCCCTTTTATACCTGAAGGTCCAGGTTAGGAGTGTCTCCCACAAGTTCACCACCTAGTGGTCATTGTTCTCACAGTGCACAACTTGTTAGATTTTTCATGGGTTGCACCTTTTAAAAATTCCAAATTCGATTAAAGTTCGTAGTTTCTTCCATGTGCACTTTAGGATTTCAAACTTTCTGGTAGATAGTTCCAAATTAAATTCCCTTTCCTATGAGTCCAAACACTGGGGGTAGGGGGGAGGGGGGTCTCCATGAATGCACCTCCTTTTATCCCCTGCAGGCCTCGTCTGCCCCTTTAAAATTCATTTGTGTCCCAAAGTTTTCCTTCCATTTTAAAAGTCCAGAAAGGGATTCTTCTCCTCTGCAGGGGAAAGGTACCTGGAATCTTTGCGAGATATTGGTAAATTCTACATTCCCCGCTGTGATACCATATCACTTATGGTATCATTCTTCGAGCTGAGCAAAGTTCCTGACTCCCAAGAGATAATCTTCCCCGTAAATTAGCTAAACTAATACCCAAAATGCATTACACTTATGCAACATCACCATAGATGCACATTTTTCCCTTTACAGGTACAAACATTTTACATTTATACCCTCCCAGCTTGGAGGGGGTTCAATCACTACAATTGCATTTCAGCACAGTTACATTTCATTGCAGTTACATTATATTCACCAGCATGTAGGCAACGTACAACCACATTACAGAAGGGAAAAAAACAGAGATTAAAACTAAACAACATCAATTGGTTTCCTGAGGTTTGTCCATCACCCGGTAATGTCTAGATCCTGCCCTTGAGAACTGCTCTCAGGCTGGCTGACACACAAGACAAACTAAACCTTAAAATGTAAAATGGTGCAGTCAGCTGCCTTAAACTAAAATTAGAGCTATGTACAACCGCCACCCGTCTCCGGGTAGCCTGGTTAGTCCCTGTCAGGCCCATGCCTTGTGCGGCCTGATAGCCGCCTGGATGCTAGGGTTTCCCCGCAGCCGGTGAGCTGGAGACCCTTGTCTCTGGGACAGCTCGATGCTACTGCTCCTGTGAGTCCCTCACCGCTGGAGGCGGCTGGCTGGTGGTCCCTACTCTGAGCGGCCTCTGTACTTCTGACCTTCGGCCTTTCCTGTCGGGCTGCCCTTCTCCTAGGATAGAATTGCTGAGGTTCAGCTGCCGGTGACCACGGTATTTTAGGCCGTGGTTTACGGAGGGTCCTTCTCAGGGCTTGGGTTACTGGGGGTGCGTCCGAATCCCAAACGATGGGTGAGATAGCCCCTCCAGTACTGCAATTCACCGCCCCTATAGGCACGGTTTCTGAGCCTGCCACATTCCCTGTGGGCCCTCCACCGTCGGGGGCGGCCAACGGAGGATCCCTGTCCTGAGGACGGTTCACCTCTCCCGGCTGCCCTCTGTGGTTGGCTGACCCTGGGTTGTACAGCTTGCACTGGTTGATGTGGAACCACTTAGTACGGCGGGGTAGCTTTATGGCATAGACCATCGGGCTTGCCTTGTCCACAATGCTGTATGGCCCCATATATAATGCTTCACAAACCCCGACCCGAGCATGGTTCCTCACCATGACCTGGTCCCCTATCTCCCATTCGTGGTGTTTGCTGCGTTCTAGCAGCAATCGGTTACTCTGATGCTGTCTGCCCATGTTACTAGCAGCCTGCTAGTGAATCTGTTTGAGGTGTTCAAACAGGTTCCTGACAAACCGGTCCCGGTTCACCTCTCTGAGCTGACCTTCTGTGAGCACCGGGGCTAGGACATGGGTGGGGGTCCGCATGATCCGGCCAGTCATGAGCTCATATGGGGAATACCCCGTGCTCTTTGACTGGCTAGCTCGGATCCCCATTCGGACCAATGGTAAGACCTCTACCCACTTTTGGGGTGAGTCTCCTGTCTCCTTCCGCAGCCTTTCTTTAATGGTGCGGTTTAAACGCTCCACATTACCCGTTGACTGTGGATTGTGGGCAATGTGCCATTTCCCCTCAATGCCGAGCACCTTAAGGGTTGCCTGCATTACCTGCCCGGTGAAATGGCTCCCCTGGTCCGACTCCACATACTGTGGGAGTCCCCACCGGGAGAATACTTCCTTCACTAGAATCTTAGCTGTCCCTAGTGCGGTGGCTGTTCGGCAGGGGAAGGCTTCAACCCATTTTGAGAACACGTCCCCTTCTCTACATCTGTGAGGATCCTGGAGGAGTAAACCACCGGTCTCAGCTGGCCGTGCCGCTCTTGAAGCAGCACTGAGCTCAAACTGTCCCCGCTGGCTGCCACCTCCAGGAAAAACTCCTTTCCTACATCTATCGCTCCTAAGGCTGGCGCGGTCTGCAAGTCCTTCTTGAGCTGATTAAATGCTGCCTCGCAACCCTCATCCCAGTCCCACTCTACCCCCTTGTGTAGGATCCTGAGCAGAGGGGCTGCGGTGGCTGCATAATCCTCAATGAAGTCTCTGCAGTGCCCAGTGAGCCCTAGAAAGGATCTTACCCCTGTCACTGTGTTAGGGGCTGGTAACTCCTGTACTGCCTCCCTTCTAGCCTTGTCTATGGCCCTTTCCCCAGCGCGCACAGTCAGCCCCAGGAATTTGACTTCCTTCTGGCCGATCTGTGCCTTATTCGGGTTTACTTTAAACCCTTCTTCTTTTAGCAGCTCCAGCAGCTCAGCCAGCAGTGGGCCATGCTCCTCCCCCTGATCGGTGAACAGGAGCAGGTCATCCACATACTGCACCAACTGCTGGGGTCTGATAAAGCCCTTTAAACAGTTCGCCATGCATTGGTGAAAAATGCTGGGACTGTTGTGGAAGCCTTGGGGAAGACAGTTCCACGTGTATTGTTGGCCCTTAAAGGTAAAGGCGAACTTGTACTGGTCCTCCCGTTTTAAAGGAATGGACCAGAACCCATTTGAAATATCCAGCACTGTGAAAGTGGTCGCGGATGCTGGAATACTCCCAATGAGATCCGCTATGGCTGCTGCAGTGGGTGCACAGGCAGGGATATTCTTATTTAGTACTCGATATTTCACGGTGGCCCTCCATGAGTTGTCCGGTTTCTTAACCGGCCACAGTGAAGAGTTCACATGGGTAGCTATCGGTCTTAACACCCCTTGCTCTACCAGTGATCCCAGTGCCGTTGTCAGGTCTGACTCTGCCTCCCTGGGGAAGTTATATTGCTTTTGTGATCGGGTCATGGGGTCCCCTACTATACTAACAGTCATGTTTGTGGGTGGCAAATGCTGCAAGATGTGCCCGTACATATGCCTGGTACTCCACTGGGGTGTTACTGACCAGTAATTCCAAGTCGTAACCCTCCTTTGGCTTCACGGTACACAATGTTACCTTGGCCCCTTTTTCTGGGATCACCGCCACCTCACCTTCCCTGTCAGTCACTATGGCTCCCCATAGACAGTGGTTCCTGAGATCCACTAGGATCTGGTGGCCAATGATAAAATCAGCCCCCAGGATCCCTTTTCCCTTCTGCTCCCATTTCATCAGGACACACTTCCATTTGGTTTTGAGTGTCCCCAACTGAATGGTGAGCGGGATGGAAAACGAACCAGTTTGCTCATTGCCTGTGAACCCCACTAGACTGTACGGGACCCCGTTCGATAGAGGTGAGGTAGCCGGGTTATCTGCATATACAAGAGTGCTGGAAGCACCAGTATGTAGCAGGTAGGTCCCTTTCACTTTCTCCACCTCCTCGTAACGCACGGTCTCTTCCAGGCATCGTACTTGAGGGAACACAGGTACACAGGCTGCGCTGGCTCTAGTCCTGCATCTGGGTGGGTTGGAGCAGAGGGTTTTACCGAACCGGCGACTGCACCGGTTGTGATAGTTACTGCTCCCTCTCCGTTTATGAGTGTCTGTAGAGCAGCTACGAGTGTCTCATATGAGTCAGGTGTTCCTGCCCCGGCCTTACGGGCTGGGGCTGGAGTGGTCCTTCCCTTGGTCTCTTTCCATGGGTTCCTACAGTCCTTCCTCCAGTGCCCACTTTTCCCACACCCAAAACACTCGCCCCCTTTGTGGGGAGGATAACCACCTTCCTGATGCGACTCTCTCTTGCTTTAGCTGCGTTTAATCTCATGGACCCTCCCTTTAGAGGAGGGTTCCTCTGTCCCTCTACTGTTCCGGTAAGCCAGTGTCAACTGTCTGATCACTGTCTCCTCGGTGGTTCTGGGATCTCTTGGATCGAACCAGACCTGGACTTTTGCCTTCACTCCAGGTAAGCTGTTTGCCACCAGGCTGCGGAGCCAGTGAGCCAGCTCGTTAGGGGCCAGGTGGGCCCGGTCAAGAACCCCACTACAGGCCCTTTCGTAGACCGGCCACAACCTGTCGGCGAAAGCCTGTGGAGTCTCCCCATCGAGCTGCACTGTCTTCTCCACTCGGGAGAAAGGACTCCCGTCGTTCATACCCATGGCCTCTAGAACCTCCTCCTTAAACGTAGCGTACGTGTTTCGCCCCTTTCTGCTGTCTGCAGAGAGGGAATGGCACAGCTTGGTGTCTAGCGAGAAGAGCAACAGCTTAGCCTGCTCTGAATCATTGCACCCGTTAATATCCCCTGTGTGTTCCACTTCCAGGAAGTGTACCGAGGGATCCCCCTGTTGGGTGAGCTTACTTAGGTGGCCTATCATAGCCCTCAGTTTTTGGGTGTCGTGGGGAACTACGAAGTTGTTTTCTCGGGGTCCTGCTGCCCCATTAGCATCAGGCGGGCCAAACTTCTGCTGCCGGACCGGGTGCATTGGCCCTGGTATTTCGCAATCCTTGCCTGCTCCGCACTCTGGCTGACACCCCTGCTGCCCCGGGCCATTCCTGGGAGCTGCAGGCAGTGACTGAGTGGTTTCTCCTTGCTCAACCAGGTGTTCCTGGGCTAAACCCGGGTTTATCAGGCACACCATGCCTTTAGATCGGGATAGAGCAAGGTTCAAGCTTTGGATCTGCTGCTGGCAGGGGCCATGGTCTCCTGCCTCAAATTCCCTGGTACGGGCTACCTTATAGGCTACCTGAATGTCTCTCACCCTCTCCCCGTACTCTTTAACTTGCTTGGCGAGGCAGGAATTCTCTTCCCGCAATGCCGGTTCGCTATTCTTGGCTTCAATACTCTGACACTGTCAAAGGTCCAGTTGGGTTTTGTGCCTTTCTTTAGTGAGCTCTCTACTTTCCTTTAACTGTCCCACCTCAGTCCACAGCCTTTCCCCGACTGTGGCCCTTGCGCTGAACCTCTCTTCTGCCTGTCTCAATATTCTCTTTAATTTCTCATTCTCCTCATTTAGATGCCGGATCTGTTGCTGAAGGCAAATTAGCCAAATGGCCTTCTCTATCGACTTTTTATGGTCCTTGCTCTCGGTCCATTGAGCTGCAGCATCTTCTGGACGCTCAGCATACAATAGATCGAGTACCCACTCCTTAGCCACATTTACCCTCTTAAACACAGATGAGGAAATCCCCTCTTCCATTTTGCTTCGTTTCCTGAAACCAGTCTCTCTCTTATCACGTCCCTTGTACCAGTGTCCCATCTGCGTCGCCATTATGTAAGGGATGGTTTGCAGGGGGTCAGCTTTCCTTTCTAACCTTATATGAGCGGTTCCGAATCGCTCCCACACCCTTGGTTCTCGACACTGGAATTATGAAGGGACTGTGACAGACTTGGACAGACAATCGGTTTCAAGGTAGGAAGCAGGTATGGCTTTATTGTGTTTAAAAAGAAGTAAAAGGCACACCTTTAATAACACACACAGACCAATACACACTGAAGGGTACAACACATTGAATAAAGTGTCAAATTACAGCCTGTGGGTAAAAGAATACAGCTTAAACTCTAAATGGGGTAAAGAGGAGAATGCAGATACATTTACACAAGTTATCCCAGTCTCCCCGCTCCCAATTCCACTAACTAACTAAGTTATAGCTCTGAGGGTTCAGGGGCTATACTCACCAATCCCTTTAGACAGTTGCCGGTGAATCGCAGTTTCAGGGTTCGCTGCACTTGGCCTTCTAGGCGAGCCGTACCCTGGACGGAGGAGAGGACTTCGGACTGCGTAGTCTTCGGTTGATGTAGGCGTCCGTTGATGTGGTAAGTTGCATTTTGGATGTATGGGGTAAATACCCACTTTCTTTGGTCCGGAATAGTTTTAGTTGGTCCCTTTTGGTAATTTCTCCCCCCATTGGGTCGTTCAGAAGTAGATTGTAGGGTGATTGTCAATTTTGTTGCTGACAACCTTCCGTTTCGTGGGCCTCGTGCTCGGTCAGTTCTTGATGAGTTCTTGTAGGTTCCTTCACGACTCCATTTCTTCACTCCGGCTGCTTGTGTCTGTGTCTTTGTTCCAGTCTGTGCTCTGCTTCTCTCCTGTCTTCTGCTAGTTTCTGTGTTCTGCTAGTCTGCGTGCTGCTCCTTGCTGGTCTTGCCTTGTAAAACTGGGGGATAGATATAACCCAAAAAAAGGCTCCGTTATCTCCCATCAAATCTCTTGGGCTCTGTTTACACTGTTCTGTCCATTGATTTTCAAATGTCTCCTTTGTCAGCAGTAACTCGATTAGGATGTGAGAATGTGCTGCCACTGGTTTTGCATTGTTTTAGGATTGTCCAGTTTCTTGACCATGATTTCCATTGTGCTTGATTGGGTAATTCGATTATCTCTTCGAGGGTGCATAGCCTGGGGTCCTTAATGCATGAATTTGGCCCCACCTCCTGTATTTTGTAACTCTTTTTTGCAGTTTGCAGCCAAAATGTTATAGAATCTTAAAATTGATATGCTCCTGATAGAGAATTCAAACAGGCTGCATTTAGACAAGTTGAGAAAACACAGACTCCAATGACTACGTGCAGTTCAGCATGTTGCATTAAGTCATCCATCAACTTGACATTTTAGGACCTTGGGTAGCGAGCCAATTAAAAGGTTAAAAGACTATTAATTGAGCCAATAATGTCAAAGAAGGCGAGTTCTTTTCTGTAAATTGATACAGGTATAAGTACAGCCATTTTGACCATGTGGTCCCAGAAGAACAAAGACCTGGCTTAAAGCCAAGAACTTGTTACTGCTGTCTGCCAAAAATAAAGAAGTTAAAACGACAATCGGAATTCGTATTTCATTGGAAATTAAGAGATCTAACAATTTTGGCATCACGAACATGATCGCTGATTAAAGAAATTGAATTTTGGACATCGGACTTACATATTGAGGTAAGGACACCTCTTTTTAAAAGTCCTCGGTCAAAAGTCTAAATTCGCCTCTCCTTCTACGCGATTCCGAAAGCCTCCGGTTTGCGAACCCTCCGGTTGGTAGTCGGCTCGAGGTCCCATAGACGTCTAAACTTCGGCGGTGTGTTAGTTAATTAATCACCGACCTATTGATCGGCTGGAAAGCCTACGACTCGAGACCCCAGTAAAGAAATGATGGCAACAGGAGATAAGAGCAAAGAATTGCCTACAACTGTTAAAGGTAGGCAGGCACCACCTGAGGTTTCGATAGATGAAATCCTCGAACAATTGAAAGAATAAATAGAGCAACAATTCAACTTATCTAAAACCTGTATTAAGATCGCACAAAAGTACAGAACCTCCAAAGGACAATGGTCCTTGGACGAGATTAAAAGCGTCTGGGGAAAAACAACCCGTATGAAAAATAAAGAGCGAACTAGATGGTCCCTAGCGGTTATGGGCCAGATTCGAAAGCGGAACGAAATTATAATGTGTTCCCAACATGATCGAGAACTGACCAGTACAAAGGATCAATTGCAAGCAGTTTGTGCACAGCTGCGACAGAAAAAGCTTGAACTTGAAAAGCTGGAAGTGGAAGTTAAAGATCTTAAAGGTGAAATTAAAGAATGGAAAAAATCATTAGGTCAAGAGACAGTAATAGGAAAAGGAAAATGTATTGATCAATTCCCAGGGTACCCATGTTTGGATAAATTAAAAGCACAAACCCGAAGACACGACCGAGGAATAGATACGAATTCTGAATCCTCCGACGATACAGGATCGGAGGATGACGAATTAGGGGTGCGCTTTGCCCCGTTTAAAAAAAGACGAGTTGTAGTCAAATCAGAAGAGACTGCGGATGAGGGCGGAACCAAAAAAACAAAGAAAAGGGTGTACGAAGAATATTTAGTTCATGATCCGGCAGACCCAGAGAAAATTGATAAATGGTCCAAGGAATTGCCCAATCCAAAGAAAGGGGGAGTACAAACGTGGGACCAATTGGACCGCTTAAGAAATATATATCAACTTCATCCCTGGGACGGAGTGCAAATTTTGACCATAATGGTGCCAAAAACACAGGGAAGAAAATTGCACGACAAGGTAGAAGAAGCTTTGGGGCAGAATGATCAAGAATTAGACGCAGGATGGGAGGCGATTAAACACTAGCTGCAAGCCTTCAGTCCAGCTAAGACAGACTGGGGAAAAATTGCAGCCTGCCAACAGAAAGGAACAGAGGATGTCCTGGAGTATGACGAGCGGTTTAGATGCACGTGGCTAGAACATTTGGGTATGAATAATACGGATGAGGAAATGGACGAACCCTTTTGGACCCCTGAAAGCAGCTTTCGTGGCAGGTCTAAAGCCAGAACTGTCAAAAATGCTTAAGGTGGTGTTACCGGACTGGGAAGGTAGAGGAACTACCTTTGAAGCATTGGTGGATCGATGTAACCAATTAGATGGGGATATGGGAGCTAAAGTCCGAGCTGTACAGGCTATGGGATGGAAATCCCAGGATTCCGATAAACAGTTAGTAGGAAAATTACCCGGAAAATGTCATTATTGTGGGAAAGAAGGTCACTGGGCCAAGACCTGCAGGGCCAAACAGAAAGATCGTGGCTGGGGAAGAGGACGCAGCCAGGGATACAATTCAGCCAACAAGCCAGGCTTGTCACAAGATAACGACCTCATAGAAGCATTTAAGCGACTGACAATACAACAACAGAAGGAGTTACTTGGGATAGCAAAAAACGATTAGAGCCCACCCTGGCCCCCCTCCTCGCACTAATACAACAAAGGGGAGATGGGCTATATATAACTGTGAGGGTGGGTGATAAGGATGTGGACTGTCTTTTAGACACAGGGGCGGATTTAACATGCTTATCCCTACAATATGGAGACTTTTTGCCATTGGATGGTAGGGCACGTACAGCCTATGGAGTTGGGGGTCATAAAATGGAAATTAAAAGGACAACACCGGTACTTATCGGGCTGGGTCCACATGAACTAACCACGCCGGTCTGGATAGGCCCAGTAGATCAACCCCTTTTGGGAATGGACGTTCTAATCCAAGTAGATTCATCGTTGCATTTCGAGGATGGTCGGGTGACATGGTCAATTAGAACTTTGAAGAAAGAAGAATTGAAGGAACACCCGATATGGGCTAAAGATAAGAACGATTGTGGCCTACTCCAGATGGAGCCTGCGTCATTTACAAGGACCAAGCCTCCATGCACGAAACAGTATCCCATCAGTCCAACTGCCATCGCGGGAATCTTACCGGTTATTCAGCAATTGGAGAAACAAGGGGTGCTTATTAAAATGCGTAGCTCCTCCAATAGCCCTGTGTGGCCGGTACAGAAATCTAATGAGACTTGGCGTTTGACTGTCGATTATAGGAAAGCTAACCAGTGTATTGATCAAAAAGCTCCTTTGGTCGCAGATCCCTCCACCATTTTTAATGCCCTCAAACCGGAACATAAATGTTTCTCGGTTATAGATATGGCCAACGGATTTTAGTCGGCGCCTCTGGCACGAGAGGTTCAACAGTGGTTTACTTTCACGGTCCAAGGACAACAGTATACTTGGACCCGGTTACCGCAGGGTTTTCACAACAGCCCTACGGTATTCCACATGGCTTTACAAAGTCATTTGCGAGAATTACCTCCCCTGTCATCCACAGTCATCCAATATGTAGACGATATCCTGCTAGCTTCAAACACGGAAGAACAGCATTAACAAGATTTACGAGCTTTGCTGGATCACCTTCGGCTGAAAGGACATAAAGCCAGCATCAACAAAGCACAAATATCACAAGAAGAGGTTGTATACCTGGGACCAAAGATTTCACAAGGAAAAAGAGAACTTACCCAGGATAGAACTGCAGCTATTTGGGCTGCTAAAAAACCCACCACTATTCAGGAACTAAGGTCTTTTTTGGGATTGTGTAACTTTAACAGAAATTGGATTGACTCCTTCACACAGCTTGCTCAGCCACTGAATGATATTTTAAAGGGGAAACGTGCCTCTAAAGAAGCCATCACCCTCACAAAAGAACAGCAAGAGGCCTTCCTGAGTTTGAAAAAGGCTTTGTGTTCGGTACCGGCTCTGGGAATCCCCGACAGTGGTAAGCCATTTACCCTGTTTGTCCATGAGAAAGAAGGATATATGACAGCTATACTGACACAAGAACATGGGGATCAGCAAAGACCTATTGGCTATTATTCGGCAAAATTGGATGCGGTAGTCCTCGGATGGGGAAGTTGCCTATGGGCCATGGAAGCTACATGTCGAGCGGTAATGATCACTGCGGGTCTAGTCCTCGACCAAAAGCTGATTGTCAAGTGTCCCCACACCGTACACGATTTGCTGTCTATGAATAGAATGTCTCAGGTGACAGCAGCAAGATGGACCCACTGGACAGCAGTTTTGGAAGCTCCTAATCTCCATATCGTCCGGGCCAGCCCTGTTAATCTCGCAACTATGCTCCCGATGTCAGAATCGAGGGAGCAAGAGGGGGGAGAATGTGAAGAGCATGACTGCGTGGAGATTTTAAAAGAAACAGAAGAAGCAGCCTTAGCAGCAGAGGAGCCTCTGCACAACCCAGACCTCATCCTGTTTACAGATGGTTCCTCCTTTGTTGACAATGGTACCAGAAAAGCAGGATGGGCAGTTACAATCTTATATGAGGTAGTGGCAAAAGGATATTTACCCTCAGGAACGTCAGCACAACAGGCCGAGTTACTGGCCCTGTCAGAGGCATGTCGAATAGCAGAAGGACAGACAGCTAATGTCTACACAGATTCGCATTATGCTTTTGGAGTCGCTCACGACTTTGGTATGTTATGGCGGATTCATCACTGCTGCTGGTACACCTATCCGAAATGGAAAAGAAGTCAGAGACTGACTGGAGGCCATACAATTACCTCAGGAAGTGTCCATCCTGAAATGTAAGGCCCATACCAAGGAAAATACCACAGAAGCACAGGGAAATGCCCTAGCCGACCAGGCAGCTAAAGATGCCGCCTCACAGGGCGTTCCTCCAGAAGAACCAACACAGATGTGCAGATTGAAAGCACTCAGGACTCTAACACGAGACCTTCAAACAATGCAAGGTGAGTGCTCCCGAGAGGAAAAATGGACATGGATTGAGGCAGGAATTAAGCTGTGCGAAGATGGTGTCTGGAGACAAAGAGTTACCGACAAGCCAGTCGCGCTACAAGCGCTTATGCCTTTTTTAGCCCAACAGATCCACTCGTGGGGACACTTGGCCTCACAACAGATGACGACACGTTTCCAGAAAATCTGGTGGGGTCGGGGATTTAAAAAACATGCCCAGCTGGTAACAGACCGCTGTTTGGTCTGCCAGAAAAATAATTCTGGACCCATCACGGTATTGCCCCAATTGAGGCCCCCTGCCCCTGTCAGACCATTCCAGCATCTGCAGGTTGATTATATATCTCTTCCTTCATGCCAAGGATACACAGATTCTCTAGATGGGTAGAAGCTGTCCCAACTAAAAGAGCCACAGCCAATCTCACTGCAAAGGTCTTGTGTAAGGATTACATTCCCCGATGGGGAGTCCCGAGTAGCATTGACTCAGATCAGGGAGCACACTTCAAAGATGCTGTCTGCCAAGAAGTCTGTAGGTTACTGAACATTACGTGGGATTTACACTGTCCTTATCATTCACAATCATCAGGACAAGTAGAGTGAATGAATCGAACTCTGAAACAACGGCTTGCCAAATATCACCAAGAAGGAACACCATGGCCCCAGGCACTATCAATCGTGCTATGTAGCATTAGGGCAACCCCTAACAGAACTACAGGTCTCAGTCCATTTGAAATTATAACAGGAAGACCCATGTTGCTGCCAGGAACTGTCGATTTATGGAAAGCTGATGTTCACTTAATGAGTGACACTTTGTTATCATACTGTCAAAACTTAACCAATGCTATTAGTTCTGTTTCCCGACAGGTATCGGCAGCTTGGGGTAATCCAACCGAAAGAGGACACGACATCATCCCGGGAGTCTGGGTGTATGTGAATAAGTTGCATAAAGAACCTTTGGGTGCCAAGTGGGAGGGACCTTATCAAGTGTTATTGACCACCCAGGCAGCTGTTAAAGTCCAAGGAAAGAAAGCCTGGATCCACGCTTCACACGTTAAACGAGCACCCATAACTGAAGCTGAAATCTAATAAGGACAATTACTTTTTGCGAAAATGTATAAATTTACTGTATTATTGATTGTAGGTATTCTAGGCATAGGCCTACTTCTTACTAGCCGACCCTCTGCACCAAAGGGAAATAGTAGGGTAGCAAGGGAATTACATGTAAATACCTTTTTATATATGTCATACATTTATGCCAAACAAGGTAACATTTCGAGTTGTTGGGTGTGTGCGCATATTTCTATTCACTCAAAGGGAGGGATTTCCTTGAGGCCAGTTCCCTTGAATATCTCGGAAATGGCTGAGTGGATAATTAATCAAAATAAAACAGGCAATGCGTTTCAGGATACGGAAAACTGGGCACGTAAATGGAAGTCAGCAGGTTACAATCTGACTACCTTTGAAGGGGGATACCAACCGTGCGACAATAATTCCAAACGGCCCCCATTTTTTGTTATCACTAATACAACGGGAATAGGAAGACCGGGGGAATCGGTCTGTCTGATTAGAAACATCAAAGGAGGCCAAAATATGGGGTATAGTAACTGCTCCCGGAATTATAACATAATCAAGCCACGGAACCGTCCAAACTGGGCTGATTTGGGAATTTTTAACATAACGGGGATTCTGAATAAAACAGATGGAAAAGCCTGGACAGGCCCCGGAGTGTTGCTGACAAAGAAACAGCTAACATTCATTGCATATAATGGCACCTATTGGGTGTGTGGCACAAGGCCTACCCTTGGCTGCCCCAGAATTGGATGGGATCCTGCTATTTAGCCTACATTGTGCCTTGTATGTATCATATAAAGTCACTGTCGGAACATTTACACCGTCCTAAGAGAGCTATCACAGAAACAGAGAGGTTCTTTGCCATTCTGATCCCTGGGTATGGGACCGCCAAACTGGCAAGGGAATCCATGAACATGGCATCCGTTGTGGAACGAGTAGCCAATGATACCTCAGAGGCCCTAGTTAAAATCAATGCAGAAATGGTAGCAATCTGCACAGTAGCCCTACAGAATAGACTGACCCTTGATTACATCCTGGCTGAAAAGGGAGGTACTTGCACCCGACTCGGAACTGAGTGTTGCACATATATCCCAGATAGCTCCGAAGAAATTACCCACTTAGCGGAGCATATCCAAAAGGAGGTAGAAAAACTTAAGCAACCCCCATCATTCACTTTGTGGAGTGGAGCCACTGAATGGCTAGGTTCAATAGGAACTTCATTGGTGGAAGGTTTAATTCTATTCATTGTAATTGTTTTACTTTTATATTGTTTGTTTATGTTGATTAAATGTTGTTGCGACCAGGTGGCTGTAGCTGCTGTCCCGCAGGTGAGACACCTTGCAGGTCCCAGCAGACCGTCTGTACGTGGCACAGGGGTATGTTGTGCTTAACGGAAGGTTGTTTACTGGTTGAACTTAGATATTGATTTGGATTAAATTGGAATAAGGTTAATTAACCTACTAAAATCAGACTTCCAGTGTGGCCACGATGGAACTCGGGTTGGTGTAAATTTGTGTGGAAGCTACTAGTCCGGACATGTGGCGAAACACATCAACAAATTTTCGAAGGAAACTCTATTAGCATGTATGAAATTATTTTGTAGAATGTTTAACCAGAGATACCTGATGTTTTATGATTCAGTTTGTGAAAGAATCAAAGTGGGGGATTGATAGAGAATTCAAACAGGCTGCATTTAGACAAGTGGAGAAAACACAGACTCCAATGACTATGTGCAGTTCAGCATGTTGCATTAAGTCATTCATCAACTTGACATTTTAGGACCTTGGGTAGCGAGCCAATTAAAAGGTTAAAAGACTATTAATTGAGCCAATAAGGTCAAAGAAGGTGAGTTCTTTTCTGTAAATTGATCCAGGTATAAGTACAGCCATTTTGACCATGTGGTCCCAGAAGAACAAAGACCTGGCTTAAAGCCAAGAACTTGTTACTGCTGTCTGCCAAAAATAAAGAAGTTAAAACGACAATCGGAGTTCATATTTCATTGGAAATTAAGAGATCTAACACTCCTTCCCACAGATGTTTAGGGGATCTCAAGCTTCTGTAATTTAGGTCCATTTTGAATTCCCTTTCCTATGAGTCCAAACACTGTGGTGGGGGAGGGGGGGGGGTCTCCATGAATGCATCCCCTTTTACCCCCCGCAGGCTTCGTCTGCCCCTTTAAACTCATTTTAAAAGCCCAGAAAGGGATTCTTCTCCTCTCTAGGGGAAAGGTACCTGGAATCTTTGCGAGATATTGGTAAATTCTACAAGTGCGCCGGACTTAACCAGTCGACCACCAGGGAACAGCTTCCATACTTGTCAATATATTTAGATATATTTATAGATGAACCTGAATATCAACGGCGAGCTACCGAGACCTCATGGCGCAACGGTAGCACTTTGAGTGAGAGAAATTGTTCCACAGTGATGCCCATTTCATCTTTTGTTCCCTTTTAAACACTAGAAACTGAGCGAGCGGGAATAAATAGAGAAATAAAAGCACAGGGATATCGGCAAGAGCTAGAGAGAAGGGGAAAGATACTGTCCCCACCCAGAACTAATGCAGAAACCCCTCTGCTGCGCTCGGGGTGGCCACCCGCAGCCTGGATACACTAACGTCCCAACAGCTCATTGACTGTCGGAGTGGGACCGTGCGGCGCTTCAGAACACAGGTTGAAAAGTCAAAGTCACTGATTCCGTCTCAACTGCTCCTCCAACCAAGAATAGCAACATACACAAAATATGCTTTTATAATAGTTACACCTTATCGCCGTGCTAATCAAATAGTTGGCTCGTTGGTCTAGGGGTATGATTTTCGCTTCGGGGTTGATATTGTAAATTCGCGAGAGATTCCGGGTTCAAATCCCGGACGAGCCCATTCTTTTGCAAAGAAGGACTTGCATATCTGCAGCGCCTTTCAGGAACTCATGACGCCCCAAAGCGCTTTACAGCCGTTGAGTTATGTTTGAAGTGTTGTAGTGTGGGGAAAGATGTGCCCAAATCACCCCACACGAACCTCAACTCTTTGCGAAGGAGTTCGGTGCAAATAATCAGGTGCCTCAGGGACTTGGACTTTCTTTGAATGAGTTCTGCTTGTACCTCTATTCAAGCTTGAAACAGCAACTGGGCTTCCATCTCACGGGAGCAGCGTGTAGCGGTTAGCGAGTAGGTGACGAGGTTTGGGGTTGATGTGCGTCGCTTTCAATCTTTGAAATTTCACCAAGCAAAGAAACGGTGAATCCAACTGTCCCTGTAAGCATTTTGTTTGCATTTAATCACAGCAATATCCGCAGTCAGAAGCTGAAAAGGAATTAAAACCTACTACCGGCTTCGGGACAATCAGAATACTTCGTCACAGACAAGGCACCGGAAGGCTGGAAGGTAGATCACACCGGTTGTGGGAGAGCTGGTTGGCGGTGACATGGAAGTGTCTGCAGTGTGCGGGACCAGACTGCTTCCACGCATCCACAATGAATGTCCCACACTTTATTTGTGAAAAGTACAACTGAGAGTGGACAAGTTCCATCCCGGTCGGAGCAATCCAAAGCTTTAACTGACTGACACCCTGGTTTTGCATGTCTTGCAACATGTTCTTCCATCAGTCTCTGTGATGTAATGGGTTAGTGCATTCGGTTTTTATCCGAAAGGTTGGTGGTTTGAGCCCACCCAGGGGTGAAGCCTTTAACTGTTTTTCCCCGAGGATTCGGTGCCGCACAGATCCAGGTTGTCATTGTGCGTTTTGGCTGCACGAATATATTCTGCAAACATTGCCAGCTGTGCTGTTATCCAGTGAGTTCCCACTCCAATACTTTACTGAGCATTCAGCTCAAGTAAAACAATTACATTTTTGGATCATGTTCTGCCATCCAGCCGACTAGAAATAAATTAAGTTATTATGTTTAAAGAAAAGGACAATAATGACACCAAGCATTACGATGCAGCGATGCAGCAATGCAGCGTTCCCTGGTGGTCCAGTGATTAGGATTCGGCGCTCTCACCACCGCGGCACTGGGTCAATTTCCGGCCAGGGAAATTGCACTTCCATCAAAATTAAAACCTTATAAGAAAGAGTTATGTGCATCGCATGTGGAAAAAAAGATTCATTGATTTAAACATCATTCATTAATCCATTGTAGAACTTCAATCATTGATTTTGCCCTGAGTACGTGAGGAACTTTTATCCCGACCTCATTGTATTTTAGGAGCATGGTCCAGGACCGGTATCTCCACCTGTGAAAGTTGGAAACTGCTGGAAATAGACAACAGGACGGGTAGCCTTTGACAAACAATTAAACCCAGGTTACAGACTCTCTTCCTTCCCCTGCCCTTTGCGGGACACTTGTTTCCCTTTAATTTTACAGACTGACTGAGTTCACTAACCGCGAGGAGAGAGTAGGTGTCTCCGCGAACCCACTGTGCTAACATGGAAGATAACACGATGGGGATGTGGGGTGGTGGGTGGGGATCAGTGACATGTTTGTGTAAAGGGCAGCGGAGGAGAAGGATTCACAGCTGTCAGTGAGGGACAGAAGTTGTTTAAGGTGAGCCAACACATTCCCGATCAGCACAGAAGGCATTCACTGGTCAGCTGCCCTCTGCTGTACTTCTGGTCAGAGCGGTTTCCGCAGTGGAGCCCTTATCACGTTTGCTTTCTACGCGAAAGGATCCCGGGCAGGAAGATTATGTTTAAACTTGCTGTGGATGAACAGCCATGGGCGAGGTTATTCTCCTGTCAAAAGGGCGACAGTGGCTTCTCCCTTATTCTTTAATTGCTCCTTATTTCACTTCACGAAATTGGTCCAGAGTGTCGTCACTTCATCTTTTGTTCCGCTTTAAACACATAAAATAAGGCCGGGGAATAACTGCAGAAACCAAAGCACAGGGATACAGACAAGAGGAAGAGAGAAGGGGAAATACTGTCCCAACCCAGAACGAATGCAGAAACCCCTCTGCTGCGCTCGGAGTGGTCACCCACAGCCTGGATACACTAACGTCCCAACAGCTCATTGACTGTCGGAGTGGGACCGTGCGGCGCTTCAGAAGACAGGGTCGAAAAAGCAAAGTCACTGATTCGGTCCCATGTGTTTCTCTGCTTGACACCGGGAAACAGTGAGATGGGTTTTGGAGCATAGATCTGGTTATTGTGAAACAGCAAAGAAAATATTAAGTCCAGAATTAAACTCTATAACGTGTGTCCTGCTCGTTTAATGGTTAGGCGCTCACAGAGGGAGCTCGAGTTCGGAATGTGACTGAAGGATAGTCGAAACTTCAATAACTGAACTTTAATAATTGCAGGATGAAATGTTATTCCCGATCTGAATTTACACACTCTGTATTTTCGGAGATTTAAAATGTTCATTGCTCATCAGACAGGGAACCTGGGGCTACTTCTGTTCAATTTATTTTACAGCAAATATATTCTAAAATAAAGCACGCGCCGGGGACATTTCATGTGTGAGGCAAACGTGATTACCGCTACACTACGGAAACCTTTGCCTCACCCAGTGCCCTGGTTCATCATTTGCACCAAATTAACCCCAATGAGATAGGGATAAAAACATGCTCAGGGCATAATAAATGGTTGAAGTTTTACAAAAGAATTTCATAGATTATAATAATTTCATAGAACATAATAATGTTTAAATCAATCATTCTTTTTGTAATACATGATTTGCATATAGATTTGTGAAATAGATGAATTCTTGTTTTTGTAAGGTTTTGAATTAAAAGTGCAACTTCCCAGGTGGGAATCAAACCCAGGACAGAGCAGTGGGATCACCAAGCCCTTACCACTAGACCACCAGCAAATTATAAATTGTTTTATTGCTGCATCGTTATAGTTGGTGACATTATTGTCATTTTCAATCCACTTGATTCACACCAAAACAAATTGTAACCGTGATCATAAATTCACGCAACTTTGAGATCATATTCAAATGATTTGCTGAATCCACCCCTTGCACCATTGCAACACAGGTTCGATTCTTTGTCAGGGAGATAATATTTACAACACGATTATCAAACTAAAACCCGTATATAATTGATGACATGCAGCTAATGTGAAAAATAAGAATTCATTTAATCACCATCAATTGACTGATAACTTTCTTTTGCAGAATGAAAAAAATAATAATGTGGTTACTGAGGGACAGTGGTGGCTTCAATCATTTATTTTTTCTTTTCATGTGATGAACTTTTATCCCTATCTCATTTACACACTGTATTTTAGGAAAATGGTTTAAATTTTAAGTGCTTATGACTCCAGGAATCCGGTGCAACTTTTGTTGAAATTAACAGGACCGGCTACTGCACAGAAAAAATATTCTCGAACATAATGTTTTTAGATCATGCCCCGGCCGATCATTCTTCGGTGCAAAGTGGATGAACTGACCCTTCCCCACATTGAACCCCAGTAATCACAGTTAAGGGGAAATTTAATAGAGGTTTTCAGAATTATGGGGAAACTGTTTCCACGGGCAGGAGTGTCGGTAACCAGAGGACACAGACATAAGATAATTGGTAAAAGGAAAAATCCGGGGCGGTGGATGTAGGGAGAGGAGGTATATTTTTACTCAGCGAGGTGTTACGATCTGGAATGCACTGTTTGAAACGTTTTGTCCTCAAGTAAGAAGGCAGTGTTCAGGAATAAAGTGAAATGTTGAATCTTCTGCACTGACTCTCTTTAACAAACATTTACCGTTCCAAATGGCAGAAGTCACACGGAGATAAATATCCACTACAGAGTCTTTAAACTCCCGCTGGAGGTCCCGAGTTCAATTCCAGAACTGGGAAATGTTCGAGTTGCAACATGTTTTAAGTAAGTGCAGGGAAATGGGGGAGAGCAGGGTGGAAGGCAGGAGAGATCAAATGACAAAACGGAGATGGTGCATTTCTCTTCAACAAATATTCATTATTAGATGCAGGTAAAATATAATTCAAATTATCCAGCGTGTTCTGAATTGTTTCTCCTAATACCATCTGTGCAATAGCCAGAAATTAAATATCGTGTCACATGGTGCGATGGCATGTTCCAGTTATTTATATGTATCCATAGAATCAATTTCCAACAGTATCTTCAAACCCAATGACGACATTTATTTCCAATGCGTTTGCTGCAGGAACATGATCAGTCTATTTTTTTAATCGTTTTACTTGAACTGAATGCTCCCAAATGTATTGGAGTGGGAACTCACTGGATAACAGCGCAGCTGGCAATGTTTGCGGAATATATTCGCGCAGCCAAAATGCACATTGACAACCTGGAACTGTGGGGCACTGAATCCTCAGAGGGAAAATTAACAGTTAAAGGCTTTGTCCCAGGGTGGGCTCTAACCACCAACCTTTCGGTTAATAGCAGAACACACTAACCCATTGTGCCACAGAGACTGACGCAGGCACATGTTACAAGACATCTTTAACTAGGGTGTCAATGAATTAAAGCTTCAGATTGCTCTGACCAGGTTGGAACTTGTCCACTCTCAGTTTTACTTTTCCAAAATAAAGAGTGCTTCATTGTGGATGCCTGGAAGCAGTCTGGTCGCACAGTTGCCCCAAGCTAAGTGAGTGGGCAAAAATTTGGCAGATGGGGTATAATGTTGGAAAGTGTGAGGTCATGCACTTTGGCTGAAAAATCAAAGAGCAAGTTATTATTTAAATGGAGAAAGGTTGCAAAATGTTGCAATGCAGCGGGACCTGGGGGTACTTGTGCATGAAACACAAAAGAATAGTATGCAAATACAGCAAGTGATCAGGAAGACCAATGGAATCTTGGCCATTATTACAAAGGGAATGGAGTATAAAAGCAGGGAAGTCTTGCTACAATTATACAGGGTATTGGTGAGGCCACACCTGGAATACTGCATGCAGTTTTGGTTTTTATATTTATGAAAGGATATACTTGCTTTGGAGGCAGTTCGGAGAAGGTTCACTAGGTTGATTCCGGAGAGGAGCGGGTTGATGGGACTGGACAGTTTAAATGCAGGAAGAATGTTCCCAATGTTTGGAAAGTCCAGAACCAGGGGACATAGTCTAAGGATAAGGGGTAAGCCATTTAGGACAGAGATGAAGAGAAATTTCCTCATTCAGAGAGTTGTGAACCTGTGGAATTCCCTACTGCAGATAGTTGTTGATGCCAGTTCATTCGATATATTCAAGTGGGAGTTAGATATGGCCCTCACGGCTAAAGGGATCAAAGGGTTTGGAGAGAAAGCAGGAAAGGGGTACTGAGGTGAATGATCAGCCATGATCATATTGAATAGTGGTGCAAGTTCGAAGGGCCGAATGGCCTACACCTGCATCTATTTTCTATGTTTCTATGTTTCTATGTTGACTTATGAGGAAAGGTTGAGTTGGTTGGGCCTTTACTCATTGGAGTTCAGAAGAATGAGAGGTAATCTTATTGAAACGTATAAGATTATGAGGGGACTTGACAAGGTGGATGCAGAGAGGATGTTTCCACTGATGGGGGAGACTAGAACTAGAGGGCATGATCTTAGAATAAGGGGCCGCCCATCTAAAACAGAGCTGAGGAAAAATTTCTTCTCTCAGAGGGTTGTAAATCTGTGGAATTCGCTGACTCAGAGAGCTGTGGAAGCTGGGGCGTTGAATAAATTTAAGACAGAAATAGTTTCTTAAACGATAAGGGGATAAGGGGTTATGGGGAGCGGGCGGGGAAGTGGAGCTGAGTCCATGATCGGATCAGCCATGATCTTATTGAGGGCCGTATGGCCTACTCCTGCTCCTATTTCTTATGTTCTTATGTTGTATAATCTGGAAACACTATTCCACTGTTTATACAAACATTAAGAGAGTAAGAGGAGATAATAAATGATGTTTGTACAGGAGGAGTTTTTGGGGAAGGGAATGATTGTCGACAGGAAGTACTTGAGGCAGACACCACTGCAACTTCTGAGGCAAAAGTGAGCAATATTTGACTCAGATGAAGACACAAGACTATGGAGGGAGAGGGCAGAGCAGAGGGAGTAGTGTTCGATTACTCCAACAAACCGCTGGCAGATATGTGCTGGACAGAATGGCCTCCTACTGTGTTACAAACACCGATTATTCAATTGTTGATGGCTGTGTATTTCTTGCATTGTCCCCGCTGAGGAAGTGCAGTCTGAAGTGTGAAGAGGAAATAGTGCATTCGGTCTGCACGTTTTTCGGTTTTGGAAACAGCTCTTTGCTTTCAGGAATGTTCCGTTTGCAATTACCGAGCCTCACGGTGGATATTGACAGGGCAATATGAGCGGAAATATGAGCGGTTTGCGTCCAGACTGCGAGCTGTGCACTCCATAAGTAATCCCACTGAGGATCTGAAGATATAACCGCTCTCACACACACAATCTTGCGCTACAAGCAGTGCGTGATGTTCGGCTGAAATTATCGGGCTCCTGTTGAGTTCTGAGAGCATTTGGTCACATGACCATTTTATGCACTACGAACCGACGCAGTAACACCTGGAATGGTGATGGAACAGAGAGAAACCAACAAAGGTTCAAGGAGAGCAAAGGGAAAGGGAAAGGGTGGGATTGAACACCTCAATGAAAAAATGAAAGGGCAGGAAGACGTGAAGTTCAGATCGAGTAAAGAACAGCATTTGACAAAGTGGAATATAAGTACCAAGAGCAAAACTCATCCCCAGCTGAGGATTTGAAAGACATGCCTGTGTCAACGAGAGTTTCAGTAGTTTTCTCCTTTATCATTTGCACTTTTCATCAGTTGGTCTGTGACCAACGGTCCATGCTGCCCTGATGTGAACTGGCCACCCTATATTAAGTATAGAAACATAGAAACATGGAAAACAGGTGCAGGAGTAGGCCATTCGGCCCTTTGAGCCTGCACCATCATTCAATAAGATCATGGCTGATCATTCACCTCAGTACCCCTTTCCTGCTTTCTCTCCATACCCCTTGATCCTTTTAGCCGTAAGTGCCACATCTCACTCCCTCTTGAATACATCCAATGAACTGGCATCAACAACACTCTGCGGTCGGGAATTCCACAGGTTAACAATTCTCTGAGTGAAGAGGTTTCTCCTCATCTCAGTCCTAAATGACTTACCCATTATCCTTAGACTATGTTCCCTGGTACTGGACTGCCCCAACATCGGGAACATTCTTCCTGCATCTAACCTGTCAGAATTTTAAATGTTTCGATGAGATCCCCTCTCATCCTTCCAAACTCCAGTGAATACAGGCCCAGTCGATCCAATCTCTTCTCATATGTCAGTCCTGCCATCCTGGAAATTAGTCTGGTGAACCTTCGCTGCACTCCCTCAATAGCAAGAACATCCTTCCTCAGATTAGGAGACCAAAACTTAACACAATACTCCAGGTGAGGCCTCACTAAGGCCCTGCACAACTGCAGTAAGACCACCCTGCTCCTATACTCAAATCCCCTAGCTATGAAGGCCAACACAGCATTTGACTTCATCTCCACCTGCTGTACCTGCATGCCAACTTTCAATGACTGATGTACCATGACACCCAGGTCTCGTTGCACCTCCCCTTTTCCTAATCTTCCACCATTCAGATAATATTCTGCCTTCGAGTTTTTGCCACCCAAGTGGATAACCTCACATTTATCCACATTCTCCTGCATCTGCCATGCGTTTGCCCACTCATCTAACCTGTCCAATTCACCCTGCAGCCTCTAAGCATCCTCCTCACAGCTCACATCGCCACCCAGTTGAGAGTGATCTGCAAACTTGGAGATATTACAGTCAATTCCTTCAGCTAAATCGTTAATGTATATTGTAAAGAGCTGGGGTCCCAGCACTGAGCCCTGCGGCACCCCACTAGTCACTGCCTACCATTCTGAAAAGGACCCCTTTATCCCGACTCTCTGCTTCCTGTCTGCCAACCAGTTCTCTATCCATATCAGTACATTACCCCCAATACCATGTGCTTTAATTTTGCACATCAATCTCTTGTGTGGGACCTTGCCAAAAGCCTTTTGAAAGTCCAAATACACCACATCCACTGGTTCTCCCTTGTCCACTCTACTCGTTACATCTTCAAAAAACATCCTCACTATTTCTGGGGCCACTTCCTTAAGTACTCTGGGATGCAGACTATCTGGCCCCGGGGATTTATCGGCCTTCAATCCCATCAATTTCCCTAACACAATTTCCCGCTTAATAAGGATTTCCTTCAGTTCTTCTTTCTCACTAGATCCTCGGTCCCCTAGTATTTCCGGAAGGTTATTTGTGTCTTCCTTCATGAAGACAGAACCAAAGTATTTGTTCAACTGGTCCGCCAATTCTTTTATCTCCATTATAAATTCACCTGAATCTGACTGCAAGGGACCTACATTTGTCTTCACTAATCTTTTTCTCTTCACATATCTATAGAAGCTTTTGCAGTCAGTTTTTATGTACCCAGCAAGCTTCCTTTTATACTCTATTTTCCCCCTCCTAATTAAACCCTTTGTCCTCCTCTGCTGAATTCTAAATTTCTCCCAGTCCTCAGGTTTGCTGCTTTTTCTGGCGAATTTATATGCCTCTTCCTTGGATTTAACACTATCTTTAATTTCCTTTGTTTGCCACGGTTGAGCCACCTTCCCCGTTTTATTTTTACTCCAGACAGGGACGTATAATTGTTGAAGTTCATCCATGTGATCTTTAAATGTTTGCCCTTGCTGATTCACCATCAACCCTTTAAGTATCACTCACCTGTCTATTCTAGCCAATTCACATCTCATACCATCGAAGTTACCTTTCCTGAAGTTCAGGACCCTAGTCTCTGAATTAACTGTGACACTCTCCATCTTAATAAAGAATTCTATCATATTATGGTCACCCTTTCCCAAGGGGCCTCGCACATCAAGATTGCTAATTAGTCCTCTCTCATTACACATCACCCAGTCTAGGATGGCCATCACTCTAGTTGGTTCCTCAAGACATTGGTCGAGAAGACCATCCCTAATACACTCCAGGAAATCCTCCTCCATCTCATTGCTACCAGTTTGGCTAGCACAATCAATATGTAGATTAAAGTCACGCATGATAACTGCAGTACCTTTATTGGATGGCCATACTGCCCCTCGAACCTGCTCCACCATTGAATAGGATCATGGCTGATCCGATCATGGACTCAATTATACTTCCCTGCACACTCCCCATAACCCATTATTTCCTTATCGTTTAAGAAACTATCTATTTCTGGCTTAAATTTATTCAATGTCCCAGCTTCCACAGCTCTCTGAGGCAGCGAATTCCAAGATTTACAACCAACTGAGAGAAGAAATTTCTCATCATCTCAGTTTTAAATGGGGGGCCCCTTATTCTAAGATTATGCCCCCTAGTTCTAGTCTCCCACATCAGTGGAAACATCCTTTCTGCATTCACCTTGTCAAGCCCCAACATGATCTTATACGTTTCGATAAGATCACCTCTCATTTTTCTGAATTGCAATGAGTAGAGGCCCAATCTACTCAACCTTTCCTCATAAGTCAACCCCCTCATTGCCGTAATCAACCTAGTGAACATTAACTGAACTGCCTACAAAGCAGGTATATCCTTTTGCAAATATGGAAACCAAAACTGCACGCAGTATTCCAGGTGTGGCCTCACCAATACCCTGTATAACTGTAGCAAGATTTCCCTGCTTTTATACTCCATCCCCTTTGCAATAAAGGCCAAGATTCCATTGGCCTTCCTGATCACTTGCTGTACCTGCATACTAACCTTTTGTGTTTCATGCACAAGTACCCCCAGGTCCCGCTGTACTGCAGCACTTTGCAATCTTTCTCCATTTAAATAATAACTTGCTCTTTGATTTTTTTCTGCCAAAGTGCATGACTTCACACTTTCCAACATTATACTCCATCTGCCAAATGTTTGCCCACTCACTTAGCCTGTCTATGTCCTTTTGCAGATTTTTTGCTAGCTCACACGTTGCTTTTCCTCCCATCTTTGTATCGTCAGTCAATGTGGCAATGTTACACTCGGTCCCTTCTTCCAAGTCGTTAATATAGATTGTAAATAGTTGGAGTCCCAGCACTGATCCCTGGGGCACCCCACGAGTTACTGAGATGAGAAAACATTTCTTCACTCAGAGGGTTGTGAATCTTTGCGATTATATTCCACAAATGGCAGTGGCAGCTCAGTCGTTGTGCATATTCAATACAGAGATCAACAGATTTTTGGATCTTAAGGGAATCGTGGGATATGGGGATAGTGTGGGAAAGTGGAGTTGAGGCAGAAGATCAGCCATGTTCTCATTGTACGACGGAGCAAGCTCGAAGGGATGAATGGCCGACTCCTGCTCTTATTTCTCGCGTTCTTATGCACTTATTCGGTATTTTGCCTCATAAGCAGTGAAGCTGTAACCCAGAGAATATACGGAACGCGTGCTCAATAACAGATCCAACTTGATGTGCGGTGGGTCAGCTTTACTTAACCTTTCTAGTCACAAGAACATAAGAAATAGGAGCAGGAGGCAGCCATTCAGCCCCTCGAACCTGCTCCACCATTCAATAAGATCATGGCTGATCTGATCATGGACTCAGCTCCACTTCCGTGTCCTTCCCTCCCTTATTACTCAAAACTCTGTCAATCTCCGCCTTAAATATATTCAATGACCCAGCTTCCACAGCTCTGTGGGGCAGAGAATTCCACAGATTTACAACCCTCTGAGAGAAAAAATTTCTCCTCATCTTAGTTTTAAATGGGCAGCCCCTTATTCTATCTATGTCACCTAGTTTTAGTTTCCCCTATTAGTGGAAACATCCTCTCTGCATCCACCTTGTCGAGCCCCCTCATTATCTTATCTGTTTCAATAAGGTCACCTCTCATTCTTCTGAATGGTAACATGTTAAGTCATTAATTTTCTTCTTTAGCAACACGTTATGTTTTAATTCAGTACAGGAGCTTCATATACAAGTCATACCAGCTCTCCCATTCACAGTGTTCGCCAAAGAAACTCCAATTTTACAGAACCTACACAGAACCAAAGGGTAGTCCACAGGACAGCCATTTGTGCCTGTGTTACTGGGGCAGGGATAGAGAGAAAAATTGTGTTACTGGGGCAGGGATAGAGAAGACAATGCTGATTTCAACCCTGGGAGGGAAACCAGCGCACAAGCTGATCTCCAGTCCTTTGTGCTGAGATTATTATTTACAGGAAGGTGATCTGAAATCTTTGCAATCTGTGAGTGATGGACAAAGGGCAAAGATGCACGTCCTAAATGTGTGTATTGAAGAATGCATTGTGGGGTTGTAGACATCACAACAGACACATGGAGGGTTAGTTATCTTATCCGACGTCCTTTGCTCCACATGGCCGATATTCATCTCGAGAAGAACAGAATATTTCCCCAGTACATTTTCCTGTTAAGGTTTGAGTGGTAAAACACACCGTTAAATGACAACAACTCTGGGTTGTCACTATCAGGGAGGAAGATCGCTGATTGCTGCTGAAGCTTTGCCATGTGTATGATCAAAGGTTGGGGAATGTTGCCTGTTCCAGAATTAGAAGATCGCTGCTAGCTGCAGTTAAAGGGAGTTTATGGTTATATGGAGAAGGGAGTTCTGGTCATCCAATGAGATGAGTCTTTGTATTATCAGCGGTGCATGTTCATTATTGCATGAATTACAATGTCAATTCTCCACCCCACAGAGATATCTTCATTTCAGTGAAGCAATGTCCTGAAATTGCGGTCGGAGGCGAACCTCTGGAGTACACCTCAGACACACAAAATATTCCCAAGCAGACCTCCAGGTTCCCAGGCCGCACAGAGTTCTGGTCTGGGGCCTACAGCTGTCGCCTATGTAAAGACCCACTGATCCCAGGGATGCAGACAGTTTGGGAGCGTCTCTGAGATCACGTGGGAATGGTCCTCCTATCAAAATGGAGAATTCCATTACAGCCGTTTCCGAATCGAATCCCCCAAATAATTAAACTACAAATGTTACTGAGCATAAATGTTCTGATTTTCAAATTTAATTAAAAACCACTTTCTGAAAACAAATACAATAAAAGTTAATATTTTGAAAAATTATATGAAACATTTTAAGCCGTGCCAATATTTTATTAAACAAATATTAAGTATTTGCACGTCATTTTGTTTTTAAATTCTGATCTATAATAACCAAGGCATACCTTGACAGATCACAAGCTCCGGGTTTTCCTGCACACGGAAGTTGCGGGGCCCTTTAGAAGGATTAACACAGGGGACGCGGAGCTTACAACGCCGCATTTCTGCCCAAATAGCCAATATCACACCAGACGGCAAGTCGGTGTACACATGGTGACATTCGCCCACAGTTCACTAATCCACATGCTCCCGTTTTGCCACCAACAACACAGCAGGAAGGTTTAGAAACTGTAAGCTGAATCAAATGACCTGTTAGACCATGACACCAGGCAGCATTTTCCACGTCTTCAACCCCACACTTCAGATCAATGATTATCTTCTTCACCAAAACCAGAACGGTGTGTTTGATCCTTCAGAGTAAAGTTATTGCTATGTCCTTACTCTACATTAAAAATGCAAACGAGGCCCATGCTTGAGAGAAGGTCAGTCTGTGACCTGTCCTTTATTCCATAGCACTCAAGTGATGAAGGTGGGTGGAGCTTCCCCTTTTATACCTGAAGGTCCAGGTTAGGAGTGTCTCCCACAAGTTCGCCACCTAGTGGTCATTGTTCTCACAGTGTACAACTTGTCAGTTTATACATGGGTTACAATGCTGGTTGAATACATGACATCACCTCCCCCGCCGAAAGTCTTATTGGGATCACAGGTTGAGTCTCGCTGGTGGTTTACGCTCTCTTGTAGAGCGCCTGAGTTGGGGCTCCGGTTGTTGGGCGCTGGCCTGAGTGTCTGCTGTTTGCAGTGCCTGAGCCCTGTCCCGACTGCCCACAGTGACTGGGCTCTCCTCCCTTTGGTTCCCGTGTTCGGTCACCTGTGGTGGAGTGAACTCTATATCGTGTTCTTCCTCTGCTTCTTCTATGGGGTTGCTGAACCTCATTTTTGTTTGATCCACGTGTTTGCGGCAGATTTGTCCGTTTGTAAGTTTAACTACCAGAATCCTATTCTCCCCATTTTGCAATCACAGTGCCTGCGATCCATTTGGGCCCTGCAGGGTAGTTGAGGATAAAGACAGGGTCAATTACATCAATACATCGCGCCCTCGCATTCCTGTCATGGTAGTCGCATTGTGACTGGCGCCTGCTCTCGACAATTTCTTTCATGGTCGGGTGTATAAGGGATAACCTGGTTTTGAGCGTCCTTTTTATTAGCAGCTCTGTGGCTGGAACCCCTGTGAGCGAGTGTGTTCGGGATCTGTAGGCCAACAGGAAGCATGATAAGCGGCTTTATCGGGAACCCTCTTGGATTCCGAGTATCCCCTGTTTGATTATCTGCACTGCTCGTTCTGCCTGGCCGTTTGAGGCCGGTTTGAATGGTGCCATTCTGACATGGTTAATTCCATTGCCTGCCATGAAGTTCTGGAATTCAGTGCTTGTGAAGCACGAGCCATTGTTGCTGACCAAGACATCCAGTAGACCATGGGCGGCGAACATTGACCATAGACTTTCTAGTGTGGCAGATGATGTGCTTGAATTTAAAATGTAACACTTGATCCATTTGGAGTAGGCGTCTACTGCAACCAAAAACATTTTTCCCATGAAAGGACCTGCGTAATCCACATGGATGCATGACCAAGGCTTGACGGGCCAGCAGCAGGGGCTAAGGGAGGCTTCCCTGGGCGCATTGCCCAGCTGGGCACACGTGTTGCACCTGCAAACACAAAGTTCCAGATCTGCGTCTATCCCTGGCCACCAAACATGTGAACCTGGCAATTGCCTTCATCATGACAATGCCCGGGTGCTTATTGTGGAGTTCTCTGATGAACACCTCTCTGCCCATCTGGGGCATGACTACGCGGTTTCCCCACAGTAGGCAATCGGCCTGAATCGAAGGTTCATTCCTGCACCTGTGAAATAGTTTAAATTCCTCAGGGCATGTCCTGTACGTGGCTGCCCAGTCCCCATTCAGGACACATTTCTTGAATAAAGGTAATAGCGGGTTTAATCTGACGGGCTGTCACAGGTGAGCCTTCGCATCCGAAAGCTTCAACAGCCATGACCATCTCAGCAGCATGCTCGGTGGCCCCCTCAGTGGTGGCTAGTGGAAGCCTGCTTAGTGCATCGGCGCAGTTTTCAGTGCCCGGTCTGAGCCGAATTGTATAGTCACAGGCGGCTAACGTGAGTGTCCACCTCTGTATGCGGGCCGATGCGATTGCATTTATGGCCTTGTTGTCGGCCAAAAGGGACGTTCGGGGTTTGTGATCTGTCTCCAGCTCAAATTTCCTGCCAAACAGGTACTGGTGCATTTTCTTTACCACATATACACATGCAAGCACCTCCTTTTCTGCCATCCCGTAGCCCCTTTCTGCCTGGGACAGACTTCTGGAGGCCTAAGCTATCGGCTGTAACTGACCCTTGGCATTGACCTGCTGCAACACACACCCGACACCATAGGACGACGCATCGCACGTTAACACAAGTTTCTTACATGGGTCATATCGCGTTAACAGATTGTTGGAACATAACAAATTGTGTGCTCTATTAAAAGCCCTTTCCTGGCTGTCCCCCCAGACCCATTCGCGACCTTTGCTTAGGAGCACGTGTAGCGGCTCTAGCAGCGTGCTCAATTTGGGAAGAAAGTTACCAAATAGTTCGGGAGCCCCAGGAATAAACGCAGCTCCGTCGTGTTACGGGGTCTGGGTGCTCTCTGGATCGCTTCCGTCTTGGACGCAGTAGGGCTCATCCCGTCTACTCCTAGCCTCATCCCCAGGAATTCTACCTCTGGAGCTAGGAAGATGCACTTCGCCTTTTTCAGTCGCAGCCCTACCCGGTCCAGTCTGCGTAGCACCTCCTCCAGGTTGTGGAGGTGTTCTTCAGTCTCGTAACCCGTGATGAGGATGTCGTCCTGAAAAACCATCGTCCCTGGAATCGACTTGAGGAGGCTTTCCATATTTCGTTGGAAGATCGCGGCGGTGGAGCGAATCCCGAACGGACATCTGTTGTACTCAAACAACCCCTTGTGTGTCGTGATGGTGGTCAGCTTCTTCGACTCACTCGCCAGCTCCTGGGTCATGTAAGCTGAGATCAGGTCCAATTTTGAAAAAGGTTTGCCACCGGATAGCGTCGCAAAGAGGTCCTCCTCTCTCGGTAGTGGGTACTGGTCTTGGAGTGACACCCGATTGATGATGGCCTTGTAATCACCACATAGCGTGTCCGACCCATCCGCCTTGAGCACCGGCACAATCGGGCTCGCCCAGTCACTGAATTCGACTGGCGAGATGATGTCTTCCCTCAGCAGGCGACCCTATTCACCTTCTATCTTTTCCTGCATCACGTATGGCACCACTCGGGCCTTGTGGTGTACTGGCCTGGCGTCCGGGTTTATGTGAATCACTACCGTGGCCCCCATGGAAGTGCCAATGCCGGGTTGAAACAGTGAGTCAAATTTGTCCAGGATCTGTGAGCATGAAACGCGATCCACAGAGGAAATTGCAGAGACATCGTCCCATTTCCAGTTCGTGACAGCAAGCCAACTCCTCCCCAGTAGTGCGGGACCGACCCCCAGGACAATCCAGAGTGGCAACCTGTTCTCCGAACCTTTGTGGGTCATGACTACCGTGGCACTGCCTAGCACCTGAATGATCTCCTTTGTGTAAGTCCGTAGCTATGCGTCAATCGGCGATAATTTTGGCCTCCTGGCCTTGGATGCCCACAATTTTTCGAACTGTTTGATACTCATCAGGGACTGGCTGGCCCCCGTGTCTAGCTCCATTGATACTGGGATGCCAATGGAGGAGCACTTTTATCATTATCGGTGGCGTCCTGCTGTATGAACTGTATATGTGCTCCACATGAACTTGCTGAACTTCAGCTTCCACCGATTTCCCCCAGCATTCATTTCTGCAGGTATTTTGCTCATCTCTGCAAACTCCGGCTGAGTGTGTGCCTCCACACCTCCAACATGAGCTGTTGTTGGAAACAAAAGGCTCCTTGCCAGTCGATCGTCTCTGACTGCCTCTGTGACTGTCCTTAAGTGCGCCATTAACAGGTGTTGATGGCTCCATTACTGGCCGCATTGTCCCTTGCAATGGCTTGAATCGCCGTTCGGTGAGCCATTGTCTCTGTCAAACTCTCCCTCTGGGCTCGACTACATGTTGGGGCATGCCCAATTGCCCTTGTCTGCCTGGAGAACTGCGTGCTGCTTTGACAATGTTGATTCTCTGTCCCAACCATTCCACAACACTCTCGTTCTGCTCGTGGCCATGCTCACGTGGTTTAAATCCTAGTTTCTCGTCGCCATTGATACATCCTTACTATACAGTATAGTATCGAGAGAAGATCAGTCTGTGACCTGTCCTTTATTCCACAGCACTCAAGTGATGGAGGTGGGTGGAGCTTCCCCTTTTAGACCTGAATGTCCAGGTTAGGAGTGTCTCCCATAAGTTCATCACCTAGTGGTCATTGTTCTCAGTGTACAACTTGTCAGTTTCTACATGGGTTACAATGCTGGTTGAATACATGACAGTTATCTTGCCGGTCCTTTCACCCAGTCAACACTCACATTCTCGCCCACATGCCTCCGATGAACACGTACGACTAAAGCTTTGCCTTAAAACTCCCATCTGCTGCTGTAAGACGGTGGGTTGGAGGTATCCAATGACAAAAGGTAACAGAGATAAGTGGATGCATTCTGCAGCGTAATAATTGTACCTGAAACTTCAGTCCAAACCATCAGAAGTATAAGGATGAGTTTCTCTAAGTCAGGGTCGAATCTCACCGCCCGGCATTTCCCGAGGCTGTGCTGCCATATATGTCCCACGCACTGCCCACTTGCACCGTTAAAGCCGCACAGGGCGAACTCTGGTGGGAATAATCTTCAGGTGAGAGGTTCATGCCGCAGTAATGGGTCCTGTCCCACGATGAAACTAATATCTGCACTTTCAGTTTCACTTCTTTCACATCCTCTGCCTCATCTTCTGGAGCCCTGGACTGCACCAACTCTGGCAGTAATATCCATGGACTGTACCAACTCAGACAGTAATATCCATGGACTGTACCAACTTTGGCAGTAATATCCATGGACTGTACCAACTTTGGCAGCAATATCCATGGACTGCACCAACTCTGGCAGCAATATCCATGGACTGTACCAACTCTGACAGTAAGATCCATGGACTGCACCAACTCTGACAGTAATATCCATGGACTGCACCAACTCTGGCAGAAATATCCATGGACTGCACCAACTCTGACAGTAATATCCACGGACTGCACCAACTCTGGCAGTAATATCCACGGACTGTACCAACTCTGGCAGTAATATCCACGGACTGCACCAACTCTGGCAGCAATATCCACGGACTGCACCAACTCTGGCAGTAATATCCACGGACTGCACCAACTCTGGCAGTAATATCCATGGACTGTACCAACTCTGGCAGTAATATCCATGGACTCCACCAACTCTGGCAGTAATATCCATGGACTGCACCAACTCTGGCAGTAATATCCATGGACTGCACCAACTCTGGCAGTCATATCCATGGACTGCACCAACTCTTGCAGCAATATCCATGGACTGCACCAACTCTGACAGTAATATCCATGGACTGTACCAACTCTGGCAGCAATATCCATGGACTGTACCAACTCTGGCAGCAATATCCATGGACTGTACCAACTCTGGCAGTAATATCCACGGACTGCACCAACTCTGGCAGTAATATCCACGGACTGTACCAACTCTGGCAGTAATATCCACGGACTGCACCAACTCTGGCAGTAATATCCATGAACTGCACCAACTCTGGCAGCAATATCCACGGACTGCACCAACTCTGGCAGTAATATCCACGGACTGCACCAACTCTGGCAGTAATATCCATGGACTGTACCAACTCTGGCAGTAATATCCATGGACTCCACCAACTCTGGCAGTAATATCCATGGACTGCACCAACTCTGGCAGTAATATCCATGGACTGCACCAACTCTGGCAGTCATATCCATGGACTGCACCAACTCTTGCAGCAATATCCATGGACTGCACCAACTCTGACAGTAATATCCATGGACTGTACCAACTCTGGCAGCAATATCCATGGACTGTACCAACTCTGGCAGCAATATCCATGGACTGTACCAACTCTGGCAGTAATATCCACGGACTGCACCAACTCTGGCAGTAATATCCATGGACTGCACCAACTCTGGCAGCAATATCCACGGACTGCACCAACTCTGGCAGTAATATCCATGGACTCCACCAACTCTGGCAGTAATATCCATGGACTGCACCAACTCTGGCAGTAATATCCATGGACTGCACCAACTCTGGCAGCAATATCCATGGACTGCACCAACTCTGGCAGTAATATCCATGGACTGCACCAACTCTGGCAGTAATATCCATGGACTGCACCAACTCTGGCAGTAATATCCATGGACTGCACCAACTCTGGCAGCAATATCCATGGACTGCACCAACTCTGGCAGTAATATCCTGGCAATGGCTGCTTTAAATTTCATCCTCTGCCCAAACACAGGAACCACACGTGGGGATAAGAGGAATCATCCGGCTTTGGATTGTTGGTCGACAGGGAAGGGACAGAAATGGAACAGATTTTCCCCCGGTCTCTCTCTCTCGCTCTTTCTCTCACTTTCTTTCTATCTGTTGCGGACGCAGCGAGAACCAATGGAGGGGCCGATTACTGATAAAACCAGCAACTGAACAGAAACTTGAATAGAGGATTCTTCATCCCGATGGATTAATGCGCTCTGCCTAATTGGTCATGGTCTTTGAATGACGAACCCAATACAATAATCACTACATTAGTCGCCAGCACTTGGATGTTTCCTGGAAGAACAAGATGAATGAAAGTGGATGATTACGGTGGTAAACCCGTGATCACTGTTTGGGGAATTATGAGGTGATCCTCTAATCTGTTTGATTTACTTTCCACAACCCGCTGCTGTTTAATGGCACGGACCCATTTAACAATCCGGGTATTGCCCCATTTAAAGGCTGGATATTCGCACATTGAACACTCCGGTTATTCACCAATTTAACACAAGCTTTGAAAGGCATGTGGTTTTAAATAACCGGCCGAGGATCATGTGTTACTGGACTATTGACAACAGCAGCAATGGTTCAGTTTTTGCACCAATAATAACATCAATGGTAGAATGCTTGTCTCCCAGGTTGGGTTAAATTGATGAGAACTTAAAATGACCATAATCGTGGTTTATCATTAGTTTGGTCGATATGCCACGATGGGTTTATATAAAGTATAACCCTTATCAAACACAGTAAAATATGAACAATTAGAAACTGCTGAGCATGTCTACTCCGGTTCAGTTCAAGCAAACACTCCCATAAGCGTCTGGTCCCCGCTTTCTTCCAGATGTGGATTCCCAGCGGTTTTCTTATTATCCGTACTGTACGTGGATCCGGGATTCTGCTGGACCGGGACTCGGGAATGTCCTGTAACTGGAGCCAGGATTGTGCTGTACCAGGATCAGTGAGTGTGCTTTCATGGTACACGGGAGTGTGATGTACCAGGACCAATGAGTGTGCTTTCATGGTAGACGGGAGTGTGATATACCAGGCCCAGTGAGTGAGCTTTCACGGTACATGGGAGTGTGATGTACCAGGACCAGTGAGTGTTCTTTCATGGTACACGGGAGTGTGATGTACCAGGACCAGTGAGTGTGCTTTCATGGTACACGGGAGTGTGATGTACCAGGACGAGTGAGTGAGGTTTCATGGTACACGGGAGTGTGATGTACCAGGACCAGTGAGTGTGCTTTCATGGTACACGGGAGTGCGCTGTACCAGGACCAGTGAGTGTGCTTTCATGGTACACGGGAGTGTGATGTACCAGGACGAGTGAGTGAGGTTTCATGGTACACGGCAGAGAAACAGAATATCCAATCATCTCAATATAGAACAGACCATGAACACCACCCATAACAATATGAAATTCCCCGATATAACAAACTAGTGAGTGAGGTTTCATGGTACATGTGCTGATTTCTGGATTCTTTTACCTCAATCTGGTTCAGCAAAATTACTGAAACGAATACCGTTTGTGCTTTAAACAAAGCAAGCTTTTATTTAAAAAACAAATCCCGATCGGGGACTTTATCAGACAGAAGGAATGCAAGTCTGTTCGAACGCACCCACTTCCTACGGACAAAGTGACGTTACATTGTAAAGGGACGATGGTTATACATTTTCGGCAAAAGATAACAAGATAGGGCTAGAGTGACATCCTAGTCCAGCCTATCTCTTTTGATCCCTCTTTCCCTTTGTCCACTCATAAGCCGACCTAAGTATGGTCTGATTTTAAACAAAGACCTTCTGTTAATGTTTCAGGTTAATAACATGATTTAATAAGACCTTGAGGTTTTTCTGCAAGCTGTGGGTTTTGTTTCAATACATGTTAGTGTTGTAACATTTCGCAGTCTCGAGTCTGAGATGTCATGGCTATTCCTCCATGAATTCTTTGTTAGCTTATACTGTCCCTATACAATTCCCACGTTCTCAACTTCAATGTCTCTATACATTTTTAAACATTCACACATGGGATTGTGCTGTATCGGGACACGGGAGTGTGATGTACTGGGACAGGGGAGAGTGATGTACCAGGATCAGTGAGTGAGTTGTACCAGTATCAGTGAGTGTGCTGTACCAGGATCAGTGAGTGAGTTGTATCGGAATCAGTGAGTGAGCTGAATCGGGACCAGTGAGTGAGCTGTACCGGGATCAGTGAGTGAGCTGTACCTGGATCAGTGAGTGAGCTGTATCGGGATCAGTGAGTGAGCTGTATCAGGATCAGTGAGTGTGCTGTATCGGGATCAGTGAGTGAGCTGTACCGGGATCAGTGAGTGAGCTGTACGAGGATCAGTGAGTGAGCTGTACCAGGATCAGTGAGTGATGTACCAGGATCAGTGAGTGAGCTGTACCGGGATCAGTGAGTGAGCTGTATCGGGATCAGTGAGTGAGCTGTATCGGGATCAGTGAGTGAGCTGTACCAGGATCAGTGAGTGAGTTGTACTGGGATCAGTGAGTGAGCTGTATCGGGATCAGTGAGTGAGCTGTATCGGGATCAGTGAGTGAGCTGTACCAGGATCAGTGAGTGAGCTGTACCGGGATCAGTGAGTGAGCTGTACTGGGATCAGTGAGTGAGCTGTACCAGGATCAGTGAGTGAGCTGTACCAGGATCAGTGAGTGAGCTGTACCAGGATCAGTGAGTGAGCTGTACCAGGATCAGTGAGTGAGCTGTACCGGGATCAGTGAGTGAGCTGTACCGGGATCAGTGAGTGAGCTGTCCCGTGATCAGTGAGTGAGCTGTATCGGGATCAGTGAGTGAGCTGTACCAGGATCAGTGAGTGAGCTGTACCGGGATCAGTGAGTGAGCTGTACCGGGATCAGTGAGTGTGCTGTACCAGGATCAGTGAGTGAGCTGTACCGGGATCAGTGAGTGAGCTGTACCGGGATCAGTGAGTGTGCTGTACCGGGATCAGTGAGTGAGCTGTACCGGGACTAATGAGTGAGCTGTACCAGGATCAGTGAGTGAGCTGTACCGGGATCAGTGAGTGAGCTGTACCAGGATCAGTGAGTGAGCTGTACCGGGATCAGTGAGTGAGCTGTACCAGGATCAGTGAGTGAGCTGTACTGGGATCAGTGAGTGTGCTGTACCAGGATCAGTGAGTGAGCTGTACCAGGATCAGTGAGTGAGCTGTACCAGGATCAGTGAGTGAGCTGTACCAGGATCAGTGAGTGAGCTGTACGAGGATCAGTGAGCGAGCTGTACCGGGACGAATGAGTGAGCTGTACCAGGATCAGTGAGTGAGCTGTACCGGGATCAGTGAGTGAGCTGTACCAGGATCAGTGAGTGAGCTGTACCAGGATCAGTGAGTGAGCTGTACCAGGATCAGTGAGTGAGCTGTACCAGGATCAGTGAGTGAGCTGTACCAGGATCAGTGAGTGAGCTGTATCGGGATCAGTGAGTGAGCTGTACCAGGATCAGTGAGTGAGCTGTACCAGGATCAGTGAGTGAGCTGTACCAGGATCAGTGAGTGAGCTGTACCAGGATCAGTGAGTGAGCTGTACCAGGATCAGTGAGTGAGCTGTATCGGGATCAGTGAGTGAGCTGTACCAGGATCAGTGAGTGAGCTGTACCAGGATCAGTGAGTGAGCTGTACCAGGATCAGTGAGTGAGCTGTACCAGGATCAGTGAGTGAGCTGTACCAGGATCAGTGAGTGAGCTGTACCAGGATCAGTGAGTGAGCTGTATCGGGATCAGTGAGTGAGCTGTACCAGGATCAGTGAGTGAGCTGTACCAGGATCAGTGAGTGAGCTGTACCAGGATCAGTGAGTGAGCTGTACCAGGATCAGTGAGTGAGCTGTACCAGGATCAGTGAGTGTGCTGTACCGGGATCAGTGAGTGTGCTGTACCAGGATCAGTGAGTGAGCTGTACCAGGATCAGTGAGTGTGCTGTACCGGGATCAGTGAGTGTGCTGTACCAGGATCAGTGAGTGTGCTGTACCAGGATCAGTGAGTGAGCTGTACCAGGATCAGTGAGTGAGCTGTACCAGGATCAGTGAGTGAGCTGTACCAGGATCAGTGAGTGAGCTGTACCGGGATCAGTGAGTGAGCTGTACCAGTATCAGTGAGTGAGCTGTACCGGGACTAATGAGTGAGCTGTACCAGGATCAGTGAGTGAGCTGTACTGGGATCAGTGAGTGAGCTGTACCAGGATCAGTGAGTGTGCTGTACCAGGATCAGTGAGTGAGCTGTACCAGGATCAGTGAGTGAGCTGTACTGGGATCAGTGAGTGAACTGTACCAGGATCAGTGAGTGAGCTGTACCGGGATCAGTGAGTGAGCTGTACCGGGATCAGTGAGTGAGCTGTACCGGGATCAGTGAGTGAGCTGTATCGGGATCAGTGAGTGAGCTGTATCAGGATCAGTGAGTGTGCTGTATCGGGATCAGTGAGTGAGCTGTACCGGGATCAGTGAGTGAGCTGTACGAGGATCAGTGAGTGAGCTGTACCAGGATCAGTGAGTGATGTACCAGGATCAGTGAGTGAGCTGTACCGGGATCAGTGAGTGAGCTGTATCGGGATCAGTGAGTGAGCTGTATCGGGATCAGTGAGTGAGCTGTACCAGGATCAGTGAGTGAGTTGTACTGGGATCAGTGAGTGAGCTGTATCGGGATCAGTGAGTGAGCTGTATCGGGATCAGTGAATGAGCTGTACCAGGATCAGTGAGTGAGCTGTACCGGGATCAGTGAGTGAGCTGTACTGGGATCAGTGAGTGAGCTGTACCAGGATCAGTGAGTGAGCTGTACCAGGATCAGTGAGTGAGCTGTACCAGGATCAGTGAGTGAGCTGTACCGGGATCAGTGAGTGAGCTGTCCCGTGATCAGTGAGTGAGCTGTATCGGGATCAGTGAGTGAGCTGTACCAGGATCAGTGAGTGAGCTGTACCGGGATCAGTGAGTGAGCTGTACCGGGATCAGTGAGTGTGCTGTACCAGGATCAGTGAGTGAGCTGTACCGGGATCAGTGAGTGAGCTGTACCGGGATCAGTGAGTGTGCTGTACCGGGATCAGTGAGTGTGCTGTACCGGGATCAGTGAGTGAGCTGTACCGGGACGAATGGGTGAGCTGTACCAGGATCAGTGAGTGAGCTGTATCGGGATCAGTGAGTGAGCTGTACCAGGATCAGTGAGTGAGCTGTACCAGGATCAGTGAGTGAGCTGTACCAGGATCAGTGAGTGAGCTGTACCAGGATCAGTGAGTGAGCTGTACCAGGATCAGTGAGTGTGCTGTACCGGGATCAGTGAGTGTGCTGTACCAGTATCAGTGAGTGAGCTGTACCGGGACTAATGAGTGAGCTGTACCAGGATCAGTGAGTGAGCTGTACTGGGATCAGTGAGTGAGCTGTACCAGGATCAGTGAGTGTGCTGTACCAGGATCAGTGAGTGAGCTGTACCAGGATCAGTGAGTGAGCTGTACTGGGATCAGTGAGTGAACTGTACCAGGATCAGTGAGTGAGCTGTACCAGGATCAGTGAGTGAGCTGTACTGGGATCAGTGAGTGAACTGTACCAGGATCAGTGAGTGAACTGTACCGGGATCAGTGAGTGAGCTGTACCGGGATCAGTGAGTGTGCTGTACCAGGATCAGTGAGTGAGCTGTACCGGGATCAGTGAGTGAGCTGTACCGGGATCAGTGAGTGTGCTGTACCGGGATCAGTGAGTGAGCTGTACCGGGACTAATGAGTGAGCTGTACCAGGATCAGTGAGTGAGCTGTACTGGGATCAGTGAGTGTGCTGTACCAGGATCAGTGAGTGAGCTGTACCAGGATCAGTGAGTGAGCTGTACCAGGATCAGTGAGTGAGCTGTACCAGGATCAGTGAGTGAGCTGTACCAGGATCAGTGAGTGAGCTGTACCAGGATCAGTGAGTGTGCTGTACCGGGATCAGTGAGTGTGCTGTACCAGTATCAGTGAGTGAGCTGTACCGGGATCAGTGAGTGAGCTGCACCAGGATCAGTGAGTGAGCTGTACTGGAATCAGTGAGTGAGCTGTACCAGGATCAGTGAGTGTGCTGTACCAGGATCAGTGAGTGAGCTGTACCAGGATCAGTGAGTGAGCTGTACTGGGATCAGTGAGTGAACTGTACCAGGATCAGTGAGTGAGCTGTACCGGGATCAGTGAGTGAGCTGTACTGGGATCAGTGAGTGAACTGTACCGGGATCAGTGAGTGAGCTGTACCAGGATCAGTGAGTGAGCTGTACCGGGATCAGTGAGCGAGCTGTACTGGGATCAGTGAGAGAGCTGTATTAGGATCAGTGAGTGAGCTGTACCGGGAGACGGGAGAGTGCTGTACCGGGAGCAGGATTGCAGCAATGACATTACCTTCTGATCGGGCCGAGAAGCTTTAGGGACTATCCAACGCTGGACGAATGTATCACTGTGCAAAGTGTTTTTTTGTTCGATGTACAATCTGCTTTATTGCACAATAGGTAAAACATACAGAACACTGAGAGCGATAGAGTCCAGTGTAAGCAGTTCAACATCAGTTTGGAAACTGTCACTAAAATAAAGATCTAACAAAAACTTTTGATTACAAGTTGAAGTACAAACATTGATTCTGTTTCTGTATCTATCCCAGTGAGGATGCAGAGATTAATCTCCTGCACAGTCTTCTTCCACCTTGATTTTTTTCTGGTGTATGACCTGATTTTCAAAAAAGTCTTTCTTCAAAGATCAGCAGAGATCCGAGAAAGTTTTCAACACTGAGAAACTGTATTCCCCCTGACTGAGGGGAAATGGTGAACTAATGGTCTAATGTGTAAAATAATGGCACAAGGCTCCCATTGCCAATATACCCCTGGATACCGAGCTCAGCCCCTGACTGTCTGAGGCATCAATCCGCTCTTGGGTAACGTGCTGCCCTGGGGGAACACATGTCTGCAAGGACCCTACTATGATATTAACTTACTGTTAAGATTCAAACAGCTTGAGATATGTTTCATAAAATATAAATTACATAAAGCCGACAGTGAAATTAACAGAATATGACATAACAATATATGATATGAAAAAATATGAAACCTTCTCATCGAATTAACTTGAGCATCATTGTGAAAGGATATGTGACTACATTCCTCAAATCCTCTCTGAATTTCTTCTGGGTCACTGCGTAAATAAAAGTGTTTGTGCAGCAACTCAGGAGCTGGAGCATGAAGCTGATTTCCGATACAAACATGGGCAGAGAAACAGAGTATCCCAAGTCATCCAATCGTCTCAATATAGAACAGACCATGAACACCACCCATAACAGTATGAAATTCCCCGATATAACAAACAGTACAATCATCGATTTCCTACAGTCTCCATCTCTGGGTCACTGGGGCTCTCGCCACTGCTCCGACCCCGGAGTCTACTGCGGGCTCTGCTGGACACTAAAATATGTCTGACCGTTAAAGCATTGAACAGTAGAATCAAAATAAATAGAATAAAAGTTGTAAAATGTAATGCATTAATTCAATGATAGTCCAGACCAGCGAACGAGATACACCAATTGTCACACTGCAAAACCATGGACTGTTGGACAGCCAATATTCACTTGTATACAGAAAATACCAGAAAATGTTCCTCAGACAGCTCAGCACTGTCACTGTTCCTAGAACCACAGTCGCTGTTTGCTCCGTGCAATATTTCAATTTCAGCTTCTGGCAACAAATGGCCACAAACCGATCGAAGGTGAAAGTGACCGTGAACCAGACAGAACAATCTGTGGCTACATAAAGCAGGATAGCATGGATATTACACATTCTAACGTGCAACAGAAAAAGAAATTGATCCCGATAAACAATAGGAATCTGCCTCAGTATCAGATCGATGATCACGACCAGTAGATCCACCGCTGCCATGGCCACCAGGTAGTGAGTGACACATTTGGAGAGACCACACTTTCCCCGAGACAGGATCACAATCGTCACCACATTAACTGTGAGCAAGAGGAAAATAGGAACATTATTCACAAACAGCGGATACATACAGTAGTTTGCTGTGTTTTCAAAGACATGACAGAGTCGGATCTATAACAGGGATAATATCGTTCTTCACAATAACATGAGATGCACCAAGAATTTTGCTGCTTGGCATTTCATCAAGTGATGGAACCATTTCATATTATCGGTGATGGAGATACGTGGAGATTTGTAATCAGAGGAATCGGTAAATTATCGCAAAATACGAGACACAATGGGACCAAATGAAACACGGTTCAAACCAGAACCTGATTTTAGAACAAACCCTAAAATAATGAATGGAGAAGTGTGAGCTTCACCTATACGTGAGCCAGCGGGAGAATGAAATGGGAGGGTATTTGCAGGATTGAATTGCAGAGTGTACGAGTTAGTTGTTGGAGTGATACAGCTGAACTTACTGTCCCGAGGTGGGGATGGGATAGAAGAGGCCTGGCAGTAAGAGGAATGGGACAATTGATGGTGCCCTTAGGATGGGATTGTAAGCTAACAACACCCACTCTCTGTGCTCATAGATCAACAATGGTCATTGGTTCAAGGCATTGAACGCACCTGTACAATGTCACAACCCAAACCTGGCTATCAAATGTTTGTAATCTACGCAATAGCATCATAGGAGTTACTGGATGAATAAAAATACTACAGTTCATCTAATTTACCTTGTAGCTTCCGGGTTGTCGCACGATGTAATGATGATTGCGTCGTTGTCTAATCAGAGCAATCAATCGCTGCCAACAGTGTACAATAGAGCCAGGCATGAGTGGAAGAGAAGCCCCCTGGTGGCGAGCATTGGGAAGTACAGATCCAACGTCATGTGTCCCCTCTCAGCAGCTACTTTTACCACATGACATGTCTCCAATTACAACTGCAGCAACAAGGTATTTATATCTCGTCTTTAACACAGTGAAGCTTTCCAAGGTGCTCCGCAGGTGTATTATAATACAAAAATTAATGCCCAGACACATAAGGATAAAGTGCGGCAGACGACCAAAGCTTAGTCAAAAAGGTTGGTTTGAAGGAGCGTCTTAAAGGTGGAAATCGAGGTCGAGAGGCGGAGAGAGTTCGGCAGGGAATTCCAGAGCTTAGGGCCCAGGTAACAGAAGGCACGGCCACCAATGTTTGAGCGATTAAAATCAGGGATGCTCAAGAGTGCAGAATTAGAGGAGTGCACATATCTTGGGGGGTTGTAGGGCTGGGGAAGTTTACAGAGATAGGGAGGGGCGAAGCCTTGCATGGATTTAACAACAATATTTTGAAATAGAGGCGTTACTTAACGGGGAGACAATGTAGGTCAGCAAGTACAGGGGGATGGGTGAACTTGGTGCGAGTTCTGACAGGGCAGCCGAGTTTTGGATCAGCTCAAATTTACGTAGGGTAGAATGTGGCTGGGCAGGGGTGCATTGGAACAGTCAATTCTACAGGTAACAAAGGAATGAGTGAGGGTTTCAGCAGCAGTTGAGCTGAGGCAGGAGTGGAGACGGGCGATGTTATGGAGGTGGAAAAAAGCAGTATTAGTTATGGAACGGTATATGTTCAGAAGCTCATCTCAGGGTCACATATACCAGCAAGGTTGCAAACATTGTGATTGAGCCTCAGACAGAAGGTGGGGAGAGTGATGGTGTAAGTGGCTGGAGAACGCAGTTTGTGGCAGGGACCAAAGGCAACAGCTTCCCAATATTTTATGGGAGAAATTGTCTGCTCATCCAGAACTGGATGTCAGACCACAGTCTGAAAATTTAGAGTCTTTGGAGGGGTCAAGGGAAGTGGTGGTGACTTCGAGCTGAGTGTCATCAGCGTACATGGGGAAACTGACGCTGTGTTTTCGGATGATATCGCCAAGGGGTAGCATGCAGATGAGAAATAGGAGGCGGCCAAGGATAAATCCATGGAGGACACCAGATGTAACAATGCAGGAGTGGGAAGAGAAGCCTTTGCAGGTGATTCTTTGGCTAAGATTAGAAAGATAAGAATGAACAAGCTGAGTGCAGTCCCCCCCAGCTGGATGACTTTGGAGTGGCGTTGAAGGAGAATGGAGTGGTCAGCAGTGTGAAAGAATGCAGATATGTCAAGAAGGACGAGGAAGGATAGCTTATCTTTGTCACAGTCATGTAGGATGACATTTCTGGCCATGATAAGCTGTTTCGGTAATGTGGCATGGGCAGAAACCTGAGTGGACAGAATCGAACATGGAGGTGGGAAAGATGCACACGGATTTGTGAGGCGACAACACATTGAAGGACATTGGCGAGGAAAGGGCGGATGGACACGGGGCGGCAGTTTCCAAGGACAGAGTGGTCAAGCGGTTTGCTTTTTTGAGGCGAGGGTTGATCACAGCAGGTTTGAAGGAGAGGGGGATAGAGCGCGAGGAGAGAGAACCATTAACTGTGTCCATTAACATGGGAGGCAGGAAGGAATGTTGGGTGGTGAGCAGTTTGGTGGTAATAGGGTCGAGGGAGCAGGAAGTGATACATGAACAATTTCAGCACAGATAAGTCATGAGGGGAGATTGGAGAGAAAGTGGAAACATATGCAAGTCCCGGGCTAGGGCAGGGCGATCCTTAGAGGAAGTTTGTCACGGTGGCCTAGGGGAAGGAAGCAAAGTGGCAGAGGCAGCTGATTGGATGGTCTCAATCTTAGAGACAAAGAAGTGCATGAGCGCCTAATATTGTTGTGGGAGGTGAGGATGAAGGAGACTGGGGAGAGGGTTTAAGAAGATGGTTAGCACTAGACAATGGAAGCCGGGTTGATCTTTGCATTCCAGAATGATTCTGGAGTCGGGAGCAATTTTGTCAGACAGGAGCAGGACCCAATAATACATTATTATTGGCGGTGAATAGCTAAACCAGTTGTCCGCCATATCCGTTTAAGTCTGTGTCTCTTGGACTTAAGGGAGTGAAGTTGGGTACTGCACCAGGGGGAACAGCCAGTGTGAGAGAGAGACTGATTGTTTTAATCGGGACTTGGCCAACAAATGTGGTGGTGAGGGTGTAGTTGAGCAGATCGGTAGCTGCAGAAATATCGTGGTGAATGGAGGGCCGAAGGCTGGACAGTTGGGATCTCGTAAGTGCAGTTGTAAGAGAGTCGGGAGAGAGAGTGTTCCAGGGCGGTCACAGAAGGACGTAGGGTTAGTGTGGGGCTAGGGGAAAGACACAGATACTCTCTCCTGGAAAGGTAATTTTTGAAGCATATTTATCGAACTTACCTCTGAATGAGTCAACTCTCACTGCTTCCACCATCTCCCCAGCGAGCCTGTCGCATATACATTTAAAATTACAACTAGTTTACATCATCTCATGTAGAAATATTGTTCCACATTTGTGCTCCTAATACAAAATGTTCAATTCTGAATTAATGTTTATTTTGGATATTAGATGTGATTCCAATTCTGATGCTTTGCCCTTGGATTCCCGATGGATTAACATTCGAGGAGCCGAGTAACTGACATCCTATGCTCTTCTGAAGGAAACAACATCTCGGGCTCATGGGAAAGGGTGGGGAGTGGGAATAGCTGAAGTGCCCTTGCAGAGATCTGGCACAGGCTAGACTGGCCGCATGTCCTCCTTCTGTGCTGTAACCATTCTCTGATTCTATACTCGGCAATTGGAAATTCATGTTCACGTGTCATGTACTGCACCAAGAATACAACGGCAGAGAATGTCCCCTTAATATCATTCATTTTACCCCACAATTTCTCAATTACCTTACAGGTTACAGTTGGAACAATGCTGCTCTTACTGTAAATAGTGGAATAATATGATTCAAACTATAATCGCCCAGATTTTGCGGTCAGTGCTCACCGCTGTCCTCGAACAATGCTGCCCACAAAGATCCAGTGATTCCTGTGGCATCAATATCACCCCGCTGATCGTAACTTGCATTTGAGGGCAAGTATAGGGGATCTCCAGACTCCAGCAACAGTGATGTCATGAAGCTGGCTCAGCAGCCAATCACATTGAACAATTCACAGATTGCAAATTGGGAAGTAAAACGCACTGATTATCCTTCACGTTTTAATTATTTTACAGAGAGCGAAATAAAGATTGGGACATTTACAGGAATAATGTAGAAACTAAAATAATATAAGGAAACATGTTTTTTCAGTTATAAATAACCACGGAATTTTTATCATTGTGGAAGATTTTGACATAACGTCGGTATAAAATTAGATGTTTAGTGCCAGGACGACGGTTCAGCAGTAATTAGAATGTAATACACCATCAAAAACACAGTTACGTCTCTTTCAACAAAGCTTGACTATTTCCGGGGCTTTTAAGAGAGATATAACAGCAAAAAAGTTTAATTTCTGTCAGCGAGTTGAATTGATTGCCGGCTGTGGGGAGTTTAACAGCGAGTCCTGGGGAGGAACAGGAAATGACTGGCAGCAACTCCTGGATTTCCGCCTGTAACTGTGTATTGCTTACTCCGGACATTGCTCTCAGATTCACAGTTGTAATGATGGCAAATGCTGAGAGCAAATACCGGGCCATTACACCAAAACTGGGTTTCAGAAGTGAGAATCGTAGAATCGTAGAATAGTAGAGAACAGGAGGAGGCCAATCGGTGCATCGGATCTGTGCCGGCAAATATTTCCATTCTATTCAAACACTGTGACTCTTGGTCTTTTCCTCAAGTGGCAGGAGTGCACTCGGCTTTTAATTCATGAAATGAATAAATCACAATCCAACAACGAATGGTGTCACTAACAAAACACTGCGCTGCAATGACTATACATTCGATCAGCGATATGGTGAACTGTATCAGGCAGGCACGGGATTCAATTGATAATGCAGATTCAGTCTCAGTAATCAAACCATTAAATGTGCTGCATAATAATAAACCGGGATCAAAATTCGAACTCTAATTTAACCATTCATAACTTAAAACGGGAAATGATGGAAAGTGCGGCAGCTGAATCAGATTGTATTATCAATGCTTCTGTCAGTTAACTGTTCTGACTCATTTGTATAATTAAATAATCAACTGTACAATGCAGAAATTGTCTAATTTGTGTGAGATCATGGAACAGTTTCTCAGCCGAAACTCGGACTCAGAATTTACAACAAAGTATCCCCTTTAAAGTGAGAGAATAAGTAGTATGGCTGGTCCCATCGCCTGACAGAAGAGTCAGATCTAAATATGACTGCTGAAATGGAACTAATAATGACAAATGAAAGACACAGCAATCATTGAACTGCTAGCAATGAATGGGAGTTCACATCAGTGCAGCATGGACCAGAATCAAACACACACAGGAGCGATTCACAAAACAACAGAGAGGCAGGAGAAAGGAAGGAAAAAAGAGTACTGAAGGAAGTGGTCCTAGAAATAGTGGATGCATTGGTGGTCATTTTCCAACAGTCTATCGACTCTGGATCAGTTCCTATGGACTGGAGGGGAGCTAATGTAACACCACTTTTTTAAAAAGGAGGGAGAGAGAAAACAGGTAATTATAGACCGGTTAGCCTGACATCAGTCATGGGGAAAATGTTGGAATCAATCATTAAGGACGAAATAGCAACGCATCTGGAAAGCAGTGATAGGATCGGTCCAAGTCAGCATGGATTAATGATGAATGACGAATCTTCTGGAATTTTTTGAGGAAGTAACTCGCAGAGTGGACAAGGGAGAACCAGTGGATGTGGTGTATTTGGACTTTCAAAAGACTTTTCACAAGGTCCCACCCAAGAGATTGGTGTGCAAAATCAAAGATCATGGTATTGGGGGTAATGCACTGATGTGGATAGAGAACTCGTTGGCAGACAGGAAGCAGAGAGTAGGGATAAACGGGTCCTTTTCAGAATGGCAGGCAGTGACGAATGGAGTGCCGCAGGGCTCAGTGCTGGGACCCCAGCTCATTACAATATACATCAACGATTTAGATGAAGGAATTGAGTGTAATATCTCCAAGTTTGCAGATGACACTAAACTGGGTGGCGGTGTGAGCTGTGAGGGGGATGCTTAAAGGCTGCAGGGTGACTTGGACAGGTTAGGTGAGTGGGCAAATGCATGGCAGATGCAGTATAATGTGGATAAATGTGAGGTTATCCACTTTGGGGGTAAAAACACGAAGGCAGAATATTATCTGAATGGCAGCAGATTAGGAAAAGGGGAGGTGTAATGAGACCTGGGTGTCATAGTTCATCAGTCATTGAAAGTTGGCATGCAGGTACAGCAGGCGGTGAAGAAGGCAAATGGTATGTTGGCCCTCATAGCTAGGGGATTTGAGTACAGGAGCAGGAAGGTCTTACTGCACTTGTACAGGGTCTTGGTGAAGCCTCAACTGGAATATTGTCTTCAATTTTGGTCTCCTAACCTAAGGAAGGACGTTCTTGCTATTGAGGGAGTGCAGCGAAGGTTCTGCAGACTGATTCCCAGGATGGCTGGACTGACATATGAGGAGAGACAAGATCAACTGGGCCTTTATACACTGGAGTTTAGAAGGATGAGAGGGGATCTCATAGAAACATATAAGATTCTGACGGGACTGGGCAGGTTAGATGCGGGAAGAATGGTCCCGATGTTGGGGAAGTCCAGAACCAGGGGACACAATCTTAGGATAAGGGGTAGGACATTTAGCACTGAGATGAGGAGAAACTTGTTCACTCAGAGAGTTGTTAACCTGTGGAATTCTGTATCGCAGAGAGTTGTTGAGGCCAGTTCATTGGATATATTCAAGAGGGAGTTAGATATGGCCCTTACGGCTAAAGGGATCAAGGGATATGGGGAGAAAGCAGGAAAGGGTACTGAGGGAATGATCAGCCATGATCTCATTGAATGGCGGTGCAGACTCGAAGGGCCGAATGGCCTACTCCTGCATCTATTTTCTATGTTTCTATGTTTCTATCAATGAATGAATGAATGAATTGCCGGAGTGCAGCACCTTTCATGACCACAGGATGCCCCAAAGTGTTTTCAGACATCGATGCATTTTTGAAGTTTATTCGTTGCTATACTGCAAGGAAAGTAATTGAATAAAAAGCTGGACACAGGGACTAAGAAGCCATTTACTGTTAATCTCGGGTTGTTGAAATACCGGCTGAAAGGAGGAACATACCAGGGACACCCACTGCAGCCAGCAGAGGATCATAAATCTTTTGGACATCAAAAATTGCCCATAAAATCTGGAGCTTGATGAGAAAACCAAGAGACATTTTCCCTTGCGATTAGAATCGATGAATCGATGGTTGGTATTAACGCTGGGAGCAATTCACCGATTGAGACAATGAGAAGATTCCTCTTATTTATAGGCGAGAGAATCCATCCAGTTATAACATCGCCCCTGCTGACTGGGTTTAGTTACAGTTACTGAACAAACAGATGATATCAACAACTTTCACAGCAAGACTTTTAATAACATGAGCACAATTCCCAATCAGATAAAGCCCAGAAGACCCGGAGACAAAAGTCTCACATTCCTAAAAGAATGACATAATTTCCTTTTCTTAAAAAACTTATAAGGAAATACTGGGAATGGTAGAATCATAGAAAGTTACAGCACAGAGAGCAGCCATTGGGCCCACCGTGTCTATGTGGGCTGAAAAGGAGCTCTCCAGCCTAATCCCACTTTCCAGCTCTTGGTCCGTAGCCGTGTCAGTTACAGCACTTCTCGTGCATAACCAAACACTTTGTAAATACGATGCGGCTTTCTGCATTTACCACCATTCAGGCAGTGACCTCCAAACCCACACTAGTGTTTGGGTTCAGAAGTGTTCTTCACTAATCCTCTCTAATCCTTCAAATCTTTATTTAATTCTCTCCCGCTTGGTAATTTCCATCTCTGCTGAGGGAATTAGTTCCATCCTAATCCACTCTATCTGGGCCCCACATCATTTCATGCACTGCAATCAAGTCTCCCCCTCCGCATTCTCTGTTCCACAGTAAACAACCGCGGGCTATCCAATCTTGACTCATGGCTAAAATTGTCCGGTCCTGGCAACATCCTTGTGAATCTCCGTTGTACACTTTGCAGTTCAATTAACATTTCCTGTGATTTGGTGACCAGAACAGTGCTCAGTACTCTCGCTTTGGCCTAACTACAGTTTTAAACAGTTCAAGCATAATAGAAACATAGAAACATAGAAAATAGGTGCAGGTGCAGGCCCTTCGAGCCTTCACCACCATCCAATATGATCATGGCTGATCATGCAACTTCAGTTCCCCATTCCTGCTTTCTCTCCACACCACTTGATCCCTTTAGCCGTAACGGCCGCATCTAATTCCCTTTTGAACACATCGAATGAACTGGCCTCAACAACTTTCTGTGGTGGAGAATTCCATAGGTTCACAATTCTCTAAGTGAAGAAGTCTCTCCTCATCTCAGTCCTAACTGGCTTACCCCTTATCCTTAGATTGTGTCTCCTAGTTCTGGACTTCCCCAACATTGGGAATATTCTTCCTGCATCTAACCTGTCCAATCCCATCAGAATTTTATATGTTTCTATGAGATCCCCTCTCATTCTTCTAAATTCCAGTGAATATAAGCCTAGTCGATCCAGTCTGAAGTCTCTGGAATAGGCACACGTTAATTGTTTCCCCATCTCCCTCCTGCCATCTCGGGAATCAGTCCGGTGAACCTTCGCTGCACTCTCTCAACAGCCCTTCATCAGATTAGGAGATCAAAGGTGTATTAAGAGATCAAAGGTGTGTCCTCACAAAGGCCCTGTACAACTGCAGTAAGACCTCCCTGCTCCTGTACTCAAATCCTCTCGCTCTGAAGGCCAACATGCCATTTAACTTCTTCACTGCCTGCTATACCTGCATGCCAACTTTCAATGACTGATGTACCATGACACCCAGGTCTCATTGCACCTCCCCTTTTCCTAATCTCTCACAATCCAGGTAATATTCTGCCTTCCTGTTTTTGCCACCAAAGTGGATAACCTCACATTTATCCACATTATACTGCATCTGCCATGCATTTGCCGACTCACCTAACCTGTCCAATTCACCCTGCCGCCTCTTAGTTTCCTCCTCACAGCTCACACTGCCACCCAGCTTAGTGTCATCTGCAAACTTGGAGATATTACATTCAATTCCTTCGTCTAAATTCTTAATGTATATTTTAAAGAGCTGGGGTCCCAGAACTAAACCTTGCGATACCCCACTAATCACTGCCTGCCATTTTGAAAAGAACCTGTTTATTCCTGCTCTTTGCTTCCTGTCTGCCAACCAGTTCTCTATCGACGTCAATACATTACCCCAATACCATTTATTTAATTTTGCACATTAATCTCTTGTGTGGGACCTTGTCAAAAGCTGTTTGAAAGTCCACATCCATATCCACTGGTTCTCCCTTGTCCACTCTAAAGGTTACATCCTCAAAAAATTCTCGAAGATTTGTCAAGCATGATTTCCAGTTCATAAATCCATGCTGACTTGGATGGATCCTGTCACTGCCTTCCCGATGCGCTGCTATTACATCTTTAATAATTGATTCCAGCATTTTCCCCACTACCGATGTCAGGCTAACCAGTCTATAATTCCGTTTTCTCTCTCCCTCCTTTCTTAAAAAGTGGGGTTATATCAGCTACCCTCTAATTCATAGGAACTGATCCAGAGTCTATATAATGTTGGAAAATGATCATCAATGCATCCACTATTTCTAGGGCCACTTCCTTAAGTACTCTGGGTGCAGACTATCAGGCCCTGGGGATTTATTGGCCTTCAATCGCATTTATTTTGCTAACACAATTTCCTGACTAATAAGGATTTCCTTCAGTTCCTCCTTCTCGCAAGACGCTCGGTCCTCTAGTATTTCCGGAAGGTTATATGTGTCTTCCTTCATGAAGACGGAACCAAAGTATTTGTTCAATTGGTCTGCCATTTCCTTGTTCTCCATTATAAATTCACATTATTCTGATTGCAAGGGACATAGAAACATAAAATCATAGAAACATTGAAAATAGGTGCAGGAGTAGGCCATCCGGCCCTTCAAGCCTGCACCACCATTCAATAAGATCTTGGCTGATCATTTCTCAATACCCCTTGATCCCTTTAGCCGCAAGGGCCATATCTAACTCCGTCTTGACTTCACTAATCTTTTTCGCTTCACATATCTATAGAAGCTTTTGCAGTCAGTTTTTATGTTCCCAGCAAGCTTCCTCTCATACTCTTATTTTCCCCTTCCTAATTAAATCCTTGTCCTCCTCTGCGGAATTCTAAATTTCTCTCAGTTCTCAGGTTTGCTGCTTTTTCTGGCCAACTTATATGCCCCTTCCGTGGATTTAACACTATTCCTAATTTCCCTTGTTAGTCACGGTTGAGCCACCTTCTCCATTTTATTTTTACTCCAGACAGGGATGTACAATTGTTGAAATTCATCCATGTGATCTTTAAATGTTTGCCATTGTCTATCCACTGTCAACTCTTTAAGTATCATTCGCCAGTCTATTCTAGCCAATTCATGCCTCATACCATCGAAGTTACCTTTCCTTAAGTTCAGGACCTGAGTCTCTGAATTAACTGTGTCACTCTCCATCTTAATAAAAATTCTACCATATTATGATCACTCTTCCCCAAGGGGCCTCGCACAACAAGATTGCTAATTAGTCCTTTCTCATAACACATCACCCAGTCGAGGATGGCCAGCCCTCGAGTTGGTTCCTCGACATATTAATCTAGAAAACCATCTCTAATACACTCCACGAAATGCTCCTCCACCGTATTTCTACCAGTTTGGTTTGTCCAATCTATATGCAGATTAAAGTCGCCCATGATTGCACGCATCCCTAATTTCTTGTTTGATGCTGTCCCCAACCTCACTACTGCTGTTTGCTGGTCTGTACACAACTCCCACTCGCGTTTTCTGCCCTTTGGTATTCCGTAGCTCTACCTATACAGATTCCACATCATCCAAGTTAATGTCCTTCCTTACTACTGCATTAATTTCCTCTTTAACCAGCAACGCTACCCCACCTCCTTTTCCTTTCTGTCTATCCTTCCTGAATATTGAATACCTCTGGATGTTGAGCTCCCAACCTTGATCAACCTGGAATCATGTCTCCATAATCTCAATTATATCATATTCATTAATAGCTGCCTGCGCAGTTAATTCGCCCACCTTATTACGAATACTCCTCGCATTGAGGCACAGAGCCTTCAGGTTATCGTTTTAATACACTTTGTCTCTTTAGACTTTTACTGTAATGTAGCCCTTTTTGATTTTTGTCTTGGGTTTCTCTGTCCTCCACTTTTACTTTTCTTCTTTCTATCTTTTGCTTCTGCCCCATTTTACTTCCCTCTGTCTCCCTCCAAAGGTTCCCATCCCCCTGCCATATTAGTTTAAACTCTTCCCAATAGCACTATCAAAAACTGCCCCAAGGACATTGGTTCCAATCCTGCCCAGGTGCAGACTGTCTGGTTTGTACTGGTCCTACCTCCCCCAGAACCAGCTCCAATGTCCTAGGAATTTGAATCCCTCTCTTCTGCACCACTCCTCAAGCCACGTATTCATCTGAGCTATCCTGCAATTCCTACTCTGACTAGCACATGGCACTGGTAGCAATCGTGACATTACTACCTTTGATGTCCTACTCTTTAATTTAACTCCTAGATCCCTAAACTGAGCTTGTAGGACCTCATCCCATTTTTTGTCTATATCGTGGGTACCTATATGCACCACGACAGCTGGCTGTTCGCCCTGCCCCTCCAGAATGCTCTTTGGCTGCTCCAAGACATACTTGACTTTTGCACCAGGGAGGCAACATACCATCCTGGAGTCTCGTTTGCGCCCGCAGAAACGCCGAACTATTCCCCTTACAATAGAATCCCGTATCACTATAGCTCTCCCACTCTTTTTCCTGCCCTCCTGTGCAGCAGAGCCAACCCTGGTGCCATGGATGGCTGCTGCTGCCTTTCCCTGATGAGTCATCTCCCCCAACAGTACCCAAGGTGGTGTATCTGTTTTGGAGGGAGATGGCTGCAGGGGACACCTGCAGTACCTTCCTTCCACTGCTCTTCCTTTTGGTCATCCATTCCCTATCTGCCTGAGTAACCTTTACCTGTGGTATGACCAACTCACTAAACGTACTCTTCACGACTTCCTCAGCATCGCGGATGCTCCAGAGTGAATCCATGTGCAGCTCCAGTGCCACAATGTGGTCTGTCAGGAGCTGCAGCTGGATACACTCCCTGCACATGCAGTCGTCAGGGATGCTGGAAGCGTCGCTGTCTTCCCACATAGCTCGGGTGGAGCATGACACAGGTCTGGCCTCTCCTGCCATGAATGAACCCTTAAATTAGTTAATTTTTCAACAATGACAAGGTTTCTTACTGCTAAGAACAAGAAGAAAGAAAAACGAAAGGAAAACTACACACTACTCAACCAGCCAATCACTTGCCCTCTTGGTTGTGACGTCACCCTTCGATTACTTTAAACTTCTTTCTTACTTTTGATCCTGCACCAGCTGTAGCTCGCTGCTCGCTGCTCCTCCTCCAGCTACACCTCCGACTGCCGCCGATCCCCGACTCCTGCTGGGCCTTTATAGGGCCCTGCTCGCTCCACCTCCCCGCCGCTCGAACGCCCAGACAACTGGAGACCAGCTCTGCTGCACGGATCTGGTGTACACACATATCGCAGTGTGGGCTGGCCCGTGCTGTCCCTGGGCCCCTGGCCCTGAACTCACACCACCCCTGGGCCCCGATCACATCCCTCCACAGTCTCTCACTGCTCCTGCTGTACCTGCCCACGCTCCAATCACCGACCTGGACTTTGATGACATCACTCTTCGCTGCCGTCGCCCTCCTGCACCAGCTCGCGCTGTACCTTGCCGTGGTACACCACCACGCTGCTCCCAGGCCGCCGCTCACCGCTCCTTTTATGGCCCCGACCTGCCGCTGGTGTTCTCACGCAGGTCGGGTCCTCCACGCTGCTCCCAGCAAATCCAGTTACACGCCGTGTCACCGCACAATTCTCAGCTGTGATTGTAAGCTGACTATATTTAAAGCTATCGCAGCGTCTGTAAGCAGTGTTCCCTGGTAGTCTAGTGGTTTCGGGTCTGGTGCTCTCACTGCCGTGGTCTGGGTTTGATTCTCGGTCACAGAAAGCATTTTTACAGAGCAAGTTGACAAAAATAATTGAAGTCTGTGAGATACTGAATAATTGTTTCAATCATCATTAATCCACCCACATGTGTTGCACACTGAAGGAAATACAAATAAGTGACTGTCAAATTTTAATAAATTTTTATACAACCGTAGAATCAGCAGAAAAACAGGATATTCAGCCCATAGTACCTAATAAATAGCCCATAGTACAAGAGTAAGGAAGTCTTGCTACAATTGTACAGGGCTCTGGTGAGACCACACCTGGAGTACTGCGCACAGTTTTGGTCTCCTTATCTGAGGAAGGATACACTTGCCTTGGAGGTGGTGCAACGGAGGTTCACCAGATTGATTCCTGGGATGTGAGGACTGTCCTATGATGAGAGATTGTGTAGAATATGCCAATACTCTCTGGAGTTCAGAAGAAAGAGAGGTGATCTCATTGAAACGGACAATATTCTGAAGGGGATTGACAGGATAGCTGTTGAGAAGCCCGGCTAGCTCAGTCGGTAGAGCATGAGACTCTTAATCTCACGCTCGTGGGTTCGAGCCCCACGTTGGGTGATTAATTTTCCTTAAATCTTATGTTGTTTTCACGGGAAAACATTATTGATGAACCCATAATCTTCTTTTGCACAATGAAAGAAATGCGAACTGAGGGAGAGTTGATAATTTAATCATTTGTTCTGTGCTCTGCATAAGAACACAAGAACCAGGAGCAGGAGTCGGACATTTGGCCCTTCGAGCCTGCCTTCTTTTGCACTGAAACAACTTATAACCGTGTTTTTAAATTAGCAGTGCCAGATATTTCGAGGGCACCTTTCAATACTTCACAAAACCATTGCTTTCGCGACAGCCACCCGGGATCGAGGCTGTTTCTGAAGTAACTTTGATATTACCGTTTGGAATTGAAGTGGAATAATTTTATGAAGTTAGATGGATGTCCCAATGCACTTCAGAGTGGTGTCAAAACAAATGAGTTTGTAATTAAATACAATTAATGGTAGGAGTGGGTTTCAAACCCATGCCTCAAGAGGAAACTGTAACCTGAACGCAGCACCTTAGACCGCTCGGCCATCCTGACTGGTGAATGCGCCAGTTGCAAGTTATTGCTCTGGAAAGTTTCAGACCGGGCGCTTGTTCAGTGTTGCTGGAAAGCCCAGTGCTGCTGGAAAGCCCAGTGCCCGGGATATCCTCTCCTCCGGGGTTTTCCTGAGCGTGTGCTCGGTGTACGGGGAGCTTTGGCCCGGGTCCGAGGTTGCTTGCATCATGCGACAATGTGACCCGGACTGCTTTTGTTCAATTTTATCGCACACAAGTTTTTGTTTCAAAAACAATATTTCTGCCTGGGATCAAACTAAGGTCATTTCGCATGTGAGACAAACGTGATAACCACTACACTACAGAAACTACTGCTTAGCTCAGTGCCCAGAGAGAAGTGTTCAGCAACAAGCTGAAATGCTCAATCCCTCTCTCTGCAAAAAGTTCCTTTTAGAAACATTTCTCTGAACGGAACTGCACCAAACAACAATGTTCTCCTTTCAATGTCATTAAGCTCCCCATTTTCCGCCTCTGCAATTTTCTGGACAAGGACAAGGACTGAAAGTGCTTTGCGATCAGAAAATTGCCGGAACCCCTGTGGTTAATGACAGGACTTTTGGTGGTTGATTTCCGTACACACCTTGGAATTCAGGAGAACCTGTTTCGTGGTTTAAAGTTCGAGATAAACCCACGGGGCGGAGCCAACAGGAGCCTGGCAGCAATCAGTGACAGGAACATGCAACTTAAGCAGGCCCGGCTATCAACGTCATTGCCATCACCGAACCCCGCACCATCAACATCCTGGGGGTCACTATTGACCAGAAACCTGACGGCATCTGTGTGAATTGCTCTAAATCGATATTTAGCAGAGCCTAAAGAGGGGAAACTGACGCTGTGGATGAGAAAAGGCCGAGCCAAAGTGTAATGTTGGAGATGATTTTGTTCTTTTTGAGAACTGTTTCAAAGACTTTGGTATGGTCAGTTCCATGGTGTAATGTTCAGCACTCTAGCCTCTGAATACAGTGATCCGAGTTCAGATCTTGTTGTCCCAGCTGCTGAAATTTTGAGACAAACAAATGAAAGACACCTGGTGCTGGTGGGCAGTTTTGTTGCCTTTGTCATTGTTGCTTGATCTACAAGTCTCGTTGTCAAATCGTGTGCTCAACCGTCAGTTACCTGTGTAAAACTCGAGTTCTCTCAAAATTCACAGATTCCCCCTCTGTACAAAGAAACTCTAAGGAAGGCTCATTTTGGAATCGCTTAAAATGAACTTTGGGATTTTAAAGGTTGCATGAGTCTGCAAGGGAAAAGGACTGCAAATGTTCCAGGGGAACAGTAATCTCTTAAAAGACCAGTCTTTGGGTATTGGAGCTGTCTGGGATATTCGAGCTAAAACAAATTGTATGCGGAACTGTGTAAACTCCAAAACTCTGCTCCCGAGGAGACATTAACATAGCAACAATTGACCCAGAGATAGCCAGCGATAGCTCCAAGAATGAAACCCATCCACACATGCATAATGTTAATCACCTTCCGGCCTGCATGGAAAACCCAGGCCTAGGCAGACAACGTAAACACCGAATATAATTCATATAATTACGATTCGAATTCAACCGATCGACACATCCTAAAACACGTTACTGTTAACGAGCCCGCCAAAATCCAACAAAGAATTACCAATCCAAAATTAAGACAAAGAATTGGGTTTGATTTGGCGCGCACATTCGCAAGGCTCTCAAGGTATAATTGAGGCCCTGTTTTACAGTGAAGTAGCCACCTTTGCTCCTACACCAGCTTCATATACTTCAGACCTGGCAGACTTCAAGATCAGCACACCAGCTTTCATTAACCTGGTATCTTCAGAACATTGACCAAGACAGCATCGCAAACAGATCAGCCATGTTCTTTTTGAATGGCGGAGCAGGCTCAAGGGGCTAGATGGCCTACTCCTGTTTCTAATTCTTATGTTATCTTATTTTTAACAACCAGGACACCAAGCATGCCGCGGCAGCAAGAGGCTCAAGAAACAACCAACAAGATATTACCAGCAACCAAATTGGCAATATTGAGCCACTGTGAACAACGACTTCCAAACTGAAGTCAACTCGACGAAAACCCGAATATTCGCAAGCTGTTTTCACTCTACAAGCTATCCCTGAGCAGCCAACTGGTAAAACATTACCGAAAGGAACTTTACAACCCACTCCTACCAGAGCAAAGTGGATACTCACCCCATAAATCCAAAACATGCCCTACTGCATCAGCGGACTCCACCCAACTGAAGACTATGCAGTAAGAAATCTTCCACGATGTTCGGGGTTCGACAAGCAGAACCTACAGAGTCCAGCGAACCCTGAAACCGTGATCCACCGCTAACTGTCAATAAGAGGATTGGTGAGCATTATCCCCGTTGCCCTAGAGTTTAACCGAGTCAGATTTAGGTATTGGGAGGAGGGAGGTGTATTATTTTCTGTAACCCCTTTTGCATGTGTAATAAAGTGTTCCTTATTCTAGAGATTGTATGTTTTGACATTGTACTTATCTTTCCTGAATAAAATTAAAGTTTCTTGCACCAAACCAGTTGTCTCTTACACTTTGTCACATCCCCAAAAAATCCAAAGTCGAGAACTCAGGGAATGGGAGCAATTCGAACCGCTCAGAAGGTCAGAGGTGAACGTGACCTCCGAGACCACCCCCTACACCTGTTACAAGTCAGCGGAGGAGAAATCAGTTTGTCGTCTAATGCTGCTTTTGCCTGCAGAGTGTGTGCTGAGATTATCTGTGCAATATGCAATCAGCAGGATGAATATGCACTCGACAAAACGTTGCATTTTCTTTTCATGCCAAGCATTTTACATTAATGCATTGCAATGCCAACGCACTTTTTACCTGGCAAGACTGAAGTACAAGCTGTGATGAACAGTGTGAAACAGAAACAGCTACTTGAGAACCCATAGCCTCGACGGCACCTGTGTGAATTGCTCTGCATCGATAATTAGCAGAGCGTAAAGTGGGGAAACTGACGGTGTGGATGAGAAAAGGCCGAGCCAAAGTGTAATGTTGGAGATGGTTTTGTTGTTTTGGGAAATGTTTCCAATTTTTTGCCATGGTTGGTTCCATGGTGTAATGGTCAGCACTTTGGATTCTGAATCCAGTGATTCAAGTTCAAATCTCGGTGGATCTGAATTCATGTTGTCCCAGCTGCTGAAAATTTGGGATCAACAAGTGAGAGACACCTGGTGCTGGTGGGCAGTTTTGTTGCCTTTGTCAATGAGGCTTGATCAACAAGTCTAGTTGTCAAATCGTGTGCTCAACCGACAGTTACCTGTTACAAACCAGTGGAGGAGAAATGAGTTTGTTGTCTAATGCTGCCTTTATCTGCAGAGCATAAAGAGGGGAAACTGACACATCCTGTGAAGATGCCCCACTTTCGAACATTCATTTGATGAATATTGTCTAAACTCACACTGATGATGCTGATGATTGCCCCCACAATGCCAACAGGGTGAAATCTGGTTCGAAGCAGTTGGCGGGCTCTGAGCAGCGGCAGGTTTCGTGTAAGCAGCTCTGTCCGAAAACGGCGCCATCTTGTTTACAGTACTTGCCGTGGAACTCTGACTCATCGATAATATCTGCCTCAAATTATCATCCGTCGTCATGCAAGCCTGGGCAGTCGCGATGGCCTTTTTCAAATCCAGCGTCTCTGCAGCCAACAGCTTCCTGAGGATCGCATCATGGCTGATGCCCAGCACGAAGACATCACGCAGCATGTCTTCCAGCATGTTCCTGAACTTACACGGCTCAGCAAGACGTCGCAGGTCGGCAATTAATCCCAACACATCCTCACCCTCAGCACGAACATGTGTGTAGAAACGGTAGCGTGATGTGATGATCCCCTCTGTGGCTTCAGATGGTTACCCACCAACGTACACAATTCTTCATACACTTTTTCCACCGAAAGTATAGGCGAGAGAAGATTCTTTCTGAGGCCGTAAATTTTCAGACCACAAACGGTGAGGAGAACTGCCCTGTGCTTAACTGTGTAGGTCTCTGCCTCCATGCCGTTGGCCACAAAATACTGATCCAGGCGGTCGACAAAATCCGTCCAATCCTCACCCTTCACAAATCTCTCCAGGATTTCCAATGTGCCCGTTGTGCGTGCGAAGGGTCTTAAATTACCTCGTCGCCAATTGTAATGACTCAAGAGTCTTGTTGCTGTAAACTCACTCAGGTGCAACCTGATCCATCTTTATTCCAGCCCGAGAGTGTCTGCGTGACAAAGACACCCAGCTTAGAAACAGATGACCAAGCACGCATGCCACATGTGTAAACCCCCATGACCTCCGACTGCGGCGCCCTCTGGTGTCTGGTGACCCCCAAGCATTAATATGTATCAACCCCTCGAGCCTATTCCTCCAGTCAATGAGATTGTGGCTGATCTGTGTCCTCACGCCTTGGCTCCATATCCTGTAATACCCTTGGCAAGAAAACCTTCATCTACCTCAGATTTAAAATAATTCATTGAGATAGCATCTGCTGCATTTTGTGGGAGAGAGCTCCTCACTTCTACCACCCTTTGAGTGAAGAAGTGTTTCCCAACGTTTCTCCCGAATGGCCAGATTGGGATTTTAAGGTTGTGTTCCCTTGTCTTAGAGTCCTCCGCCAGCGGAAAGTGTGTCTCTCCATCTACCCTTCAATTCCTTTCCAAGTCCAATACACCCAATGAAATCGCTCCCTAACCTGCTGTATTCCAAGGACCAGAAGCCTAGTTTATTTAATCTATCCTCACAGTTTAACACGGAGCCCTGGTAACATTCTCCACGGCCAATATATCATTTCTAAGGTGCGGTGCCCAGAACTGTGCACAATACTGCAGATATGATGTAATCAGGGCTTTTTATAGTTTAGTAATACATTCTCTTCTTTATATTCCAGCACTGTAGATCTAAAGACTAAAATTATTTTAGCCTTTGTGAATATATTTTGCACCTGACTACTATATTTTAGTGTATGTACATGGGCCCCGAAATCTACCCACGGCTCCCAGCTTTATACCACTCAAAAAATACTCGATCTATTTCTCTCAGGTTCAAAATGGATGAAGTCACGCTTGTGTGTTTTATAATCCATCTGCCACAGCCTTGTTCGCTCACTTAATCTATCAATTTATCTTTGTAATGTTGTGCCTATATCTACACTACTTACTATATATACACGACATACTTTGTACCATCGGCAAACTTAGATATTTGGCTCTCTGTAATGTTGTCCATGTCATTAATAAATAGAGTGTATAGTTGATCCTCCAGCACAGATCCTTGTGGGACACCACTAGTTCGACATTCCAATTCGAATATATTCACATTATCCCTACTCCCTGTCTTCGACCATCTAAACAATCTTCTAACCACTCCAATAATTTGCCTTCAATTTCACTCATTTTAGCTAACAGTCTCTTTTGTGGAACCTTGTGCATTTCGCAGCCACCGACTCCTTCCCTTTCCCTGCCACATGTCTGAGGCTGAACCAAACTGTTTGCAACCTTGGTGCAATATTGGACCCTGAGGTGAGCTTCTGACCACATATCCGTGGCATCACTAAGACTGCCTATTTCCAGCTCCATAACATCACCTGACCCTGCTCCTGCTTCAGGTCATCTGCTGCTGAAATCCTCATCCATGCATTTGTTACCTCTAGACTTGCCGTGGCTGGCCTTCCACGGTGTACCTTATGTAAACGTGAGGTCATCCAAGACTCTGCTGCCCATGTCCTAACACAGAATAAGTCTCATTCACCCATCACCACTGTGCTCACTGACCGACACTGTTTCCTGCTTAAGCAATGCCTTGATTTAAAAATTACATTCCTTAATTTCTCAAACCCCTCCATGGTGGCGCTCCTCCCTATCTCTGTCATTTCCTCCAGCCCCACAACTCCCCAAGATATCTGCGCTCCTCATACTGGCCCCTTGAGCATCCCCGATTTTAACGGCAAATGTAACGGCCCTATTAAATAAAGGAGGAAGACAGAAAGCGGTAAACTATAGATCAGTTATGCTGGAATCCAATAGTATCAGGCCATTTAGAGAATCATAATACAATCAAGCAGAGTCAGCATGGTTTTATAAAAGTGAAATCGTGTTTGACAAATTTGCTATAGAGTTCTTTGAGGATGCAACGAGCAGGGTGGTTAACGGGGAACAAGTAGATGCAATGTATTTGGATTTCCAGGGAACATGCGATAAGCTGCCACATAGAAGGTTACTGCACATGATAAGTGATCGGGGGTTGGGGGTCATATATTAGCATGGATAGACGATTGGTTAACTAACAAATAACAGAGAGGTGGCAAACTGTAACTGGAGGGGTGCCACAGAGATCAGTGTTTGTCCTCAATTATTTACCAGCTATATAAATGACTTTGATGAATGGACCGGGTGTACTGTAGCCAAATTTGCTGAGGATACAAAGATAGGTGGGAAAAAAAGTTGTGAGGAGGATGCAAATAATATGCAAAACTATATAGATAGGTTAAGATCTGGGGGTTAATATGCATGGAAAAAACATAGCATGCAGGAAAGCAAATGGAATGTTAGTCTTTATTGCAAGGGGGATGGAGTATAAAAGTAGGGAAGTCCTGCTACAACTGTACAGGGCGTTGGTGAGACCACACCTGGAGTATTGCGTGCAGGTTGGTCTCCTTATTTAAGGAGGGATATATTGCATTGGAGGCATTTCAGTGGAGGTGCATGAGGTTGATTGCTGAGATGAAGGGGTTGCCTTATGAAGAAATATTGAGCTGGTTGGGCATATACTCATTGGCGTTTGGAGGAATGAGATGTGATCTTACTGCAAATTATAACATTCTGAGGGGGCTTGACACGGATGATGCAGTTAGGACGTTTCCACTCGAGGGGGAATCTCGAACCCGGAGGCATAGTTCCAGAATAAGGGGTTGCCCATTTAAAATGGTAATGAGGATGAATTTATTCTCTCAGATGGTCATGAATCTTTGGAACTCTTGTACCCAGAGAGCTCTGGCGGGTGGGCCATTGAATATATTTAAGGTGGAGGTAGATGAATATTTGAATGATAACCAAGTCAAGGGATATGGAAAGTGGGCAGGGAAGTGGAGTTGAGGCCAAGATCAGATCAGCCATGATACTATTTAATGGCGGAGTAGGCTCAAGGGGCAAAATTGCTCCGATTTCTTGTGTTCTCATGTATAAAGCCCGGCGTCCCATATGCTTTGCTAACTGCTTTATTAGCTTATCCAACACCTTCAAAGATTTGTGCACAAACACTCCCAGATCTGTCTGTTCTTGCTCCCCCTTTAAAATTGTACCATTGAGTTTGTACGGTCTCTTTTCATTCTTGCTACAACACATATCACCTTACAATTCTCTGCACTGAATTCTATCGGCCCTTTGTCCGCGCATGCCACCAGCCGGTCTATGTCTTCTTGAAGTCTATTGCTACCTTCCTCACTTTTCGCCACGCTTCCAAGTTTCGTGCTTTCGGCAAATTGTAAACTTGCGCCCTGCTCCCCCAAGTGCAATTCATTAATATCTATCAAAGCCAGCAGTGGTCCGAGGACTGAACCTTGAACGTCACTGTACATCCTCCGCCAGTCCGAAACACAGCCATTCACCACAGCTCTCTGCTTGTTGTCCCTTTGCCAATAATGTATCCATGCTGCCCTTTTATCCCATGTCATTCAATGTTGTTAACACGCCTCGTATGTGGTACGTCATCAAACGGCAGCTCATGGTTATCATATTGCTCAGTTAGTCACAAATTAAGGATATTCTTGTTTTATTTATCCGCGGAATGTGGGTGTCACTGTAAGTTGGACATTTATTGCCCATCACGGATTGCCCTTTCGGAGGTGATGGTGAGCCACATTCTTGAACCTCTGCCGTCCGTGTGGTGAAGGTCCTCCCACAGTGCTGTTAGGGAGGGAGTTCCACGATTTTGACCCAGCGACAATGAAGGAATGCCGATATATTTCTAAGTCAGAATGGTGTGTGACTTGGGTGGGAACCTTGAGGTGCTGATATTACTATGCACCTGCTGCCCTTGACCTTCTGGGTGTTAGAGGTGGCAGATTTGGGAGGTGCTGTCGCAGAAACAAAATAGATGAATTACTAGTGCAAACAGAACTTAATAGGTTTGATCTAACAGACATTACAGAGACATGGTTGCAAAGTGACCATGGTTGGGAACTAAATATTCCATGATATTTAACTTTTAGAAGAGATAGGCGAAATGAAAAAGGAGGAGGGATATCTGATAATGAAGACATTAGCGAAAGGATCTTAGCTCTAAAAACCAAGAAGTAGAATCAGTTTGGGTGGTGCAAAGAAACAGCAAGAGGCAGAAGCCTTTGCTGGGAGTTGTTTATAGGACCTCGAACAGAAGTGGTAATGTAGGGCACAGTATAACTCCACAAAATTAGAGGTGCATGTAACGAGGGTAATACAGAAATCCTGGGGGAGATTAACCAACATATAGGCTGAGCAAACCAAACTTGCAATAATAGTGTGAAGGACGAATTCATGGAATGTGTACAAGATGGTTTTCGAAATCATAAGTTATGGCACCAACTGGAGAACAGGCCATTTTGGATCGAGTATTTTGCAATGAGAAAGAGTTAATTAATAACCTTGTAATAAAGCGGCCCTTGGGAAGAGTGACCATAATATGATAGAATTTTACATTAAGTTTGAAAGTGATTTATTTAAATCTGAAACTTGAGTCTTGAATCTAAACAAAGAAACTATGTATGTATACATGAGGGGAGAGATGGCTAAGTTAGATTGGAAAACTACATTAAAATGTCTGACGATAGACAAGCAATGGCCAGCATTTAAGGAATTAATACATAATTTACAATAACCATACATTCATTTAAGGCACACAAGCCCCACAAGAAAAGTGCTCCAACCGTGGCTAACAAGAGAAGTTTAAATTAGTATTAAATCGAAGGAAGAGGCTTATAATTTTTCCAAATAGAGCAGTAGGCCGGAGGATTGAGAGGATTTCAGAATTTAGCAAAGGAGGACCAAGAAATTGAAAAGGAAAGGGAAAATAGAAAATGAGAGACTAAAAGCTTCGACAGGTATGTAAAAAGGAAACGATTAGCCAAAGTCAATGTGGGCCCCCTACAGGCTGAGACAGGAGAAATTATAATGGTGAATAAGGGAATGGAGGAGAAATTAAAGAAATACTTTGTGTATGTCTTCATGGAAGAAGACACAAAAAACCTCCAGGAAATAATGGAGTACCAAGGGTCTAGCGAGAATTAGGATCTGAAAGAAATTAGTATTAGTAAAAAAAAGAAGAACTGGAGAAATTAATGGGACTGAAATCCAATAAATCCCCTGGACCTGACGGCCTACATCCTAGGGTGTCGAAAGTGGTGGCTATAGCGATAGTGGATGCATTGGTTGTCATCTTCCAAAATTCCATAGATTCTATAACGGTTCCCGCAGACTGGAAGGTAGCGAATATAACCCTGCTATTTAATAAATGAGGGAGTGAGAAAATGGGGAACTACAGACCAGTTAGCCTGATATCAGTAGTATGGAAAATGCGATAATCTGTCATTAGCCCCCAGCTATTCATAATCTCTATCAATGATTTGGATGAGGGGACCAGGTGTGATATGTCCAAGTTTGCTGATGACACAAAGCTAGTTGGGGATGTAAATTGTGAGGAGGATGCAAAGAGACTTGAAGAGAATGTAGACAGGCTATGTGAGAGGGCAAGAACCACGGCAAATGGAATAACATGTGGAGAAATGTGAAGTTATCCACTTTGGTAGGAAAAATAGAAAAGCAGAGTATTTTTTAAATGGTGAGAGATGGGGAAATGTTGGTGATTAGACGGATCTGGGTGTCCCTGTGCACCAATCACTGAACGTTAATATGCAGGGACAGCAAGCAATTAGGAAAGCAAATGGAATGTCGTCCTTTATTATAAAAGGATTTGAGGTAAAGAAGTTTTACTGTAATTATGTAGGGCCTTGTTGAGACCAAACCTGGACTCCTGTGTATAGTTTTGGTCTTACCTAAGGAAGGATATACAGGGCACAGAGAGCATGCAACGAAGGTTCACCAGACTGAATCCTGGGATGGAGGCAGGAGGGGAGATTAGGTCCTATTAGGAGAGATTGAGTAGAATAGGCCTAGAGTAGAGAGGTGATCTCATTGAAACATACAAAACTCTGACAGGGCTTGACAAGGAAATGCAGGGAGGATGTTTCCCCTGGTTGGGGAGTCTAGAACCAGGGGTTGCAGTCTTGGAATAAGGTGTTGGCCACTTAGGATTAAGATGAGGAGACATGTCTTCATTCAGAGGGTGGGGAATCATTTGAATTCCCTACCCCGGGGTCTGTGCCTGCTCAGTCATTGAGTATATTCAAGATAGAGATCGATAGATTTTTGCATGTTAAGGGACAATGGCTATGGGGATAGCACAGGACAGTGTTGAGGTAGAAGTTCAGCCATGATGTTATTGAATGGCGCAGCAGGCTCAAGGGTCTGATTGGCCTACTCCAGCTCCTATTTCTTATTATCATGTGTCCATTACAGACTTCGAGCACAGAGTGCCTGTGGGGAATGGGGAAGTGAACAAAACTTGTGCAGGTTGGGCCTATACTCACTGGAGTTTAGACGAATGAGAGGTGATCTTATTGAAACCGAAGATTCTATGGGGGCTTGACAGGTTTGATGCAGAGAGGATGTATCCCCTAGTGGAGTAATCTAGAACTAGGGGACATAGTTTCAAAATAAGGGGTCGCACATTTAAAACAGAGGTGAGAAGGATTTTCTTCTCCAAGAGGGTCGTGAGTCTTCGGGATTCTCTACCACATAGAGCTTTTGAGGCAGGGTCATTGAATATATTTAAGGTGGAGATAGACAGAGTTTTCAATGATAGGGGAGTAGAGGGTTATGGGGAGCAGGCATAAAATTGGAGTTGAGGCCAAGATCATATCAGCCATGATCTTATTGAATGGCAGAGCAGGCTCGAGGGGCCGATTGGCCGACTCCTGCTCCTATTTCTTATGTTCGTATATGGAGACCAGCAGAAATCCCCACTGGGAGCACATGTCCATCTAATCTCCATTTTTATGTTGATTAGTTTTGATGGGCTTTCTGGAAAATAATTTTCAACCATTTTAAACATCAACCCACATCTACACGACTGGGTCAATGATTACATCATCAGCACCAGTGATGTCGTCAGCTGGGACAGTGGGCTTTTGAAATAAAGTTATTGGCTGCTTGAAAACACAACAGTTAAACTTGTGTTGACCATAAAGACGCTAGCGAGAGATTTACAGAACAAAATCAACTCAATCCTTCAACGAAATAGTTCCAAATCCATCAAACTAGAACTCCTGTGCGGAAAAGTCAAGTTATTATTGAGAAATCTGCTGCGAGAATTTCATTGGACCGCAGGGAAATCAGGCGAAGAAAACGAGTAAATCGACACCAGAGAACAAATCAACAAGAAAACTTCATTAACTCTTATGAAGACCACGGATTAAAAGCTGAGAGCTCTGTGCTCGAGCAGACTCTGAGTTTATCAATAGGAGATATTGTCTGCAAAAGGCAATCTGTTCACAACCGAATTACTTCTTTTCTTCTTTTCTTATCAGTAGGAAACCTTTGGCATTGTTGCCAAATTAAGTCAATCTAAGGGTTAAGTCATGACAGGAGAGCCCAGACCCACGCCATGCTCCTCCTGTGCTATGTGGGAAATCAGGGACACTTCCAGTATCCCTGGCTACTATGTGTGCAGGAAATCTGTTCAGCTGCAGCTCCTGTCAGACCGCATTGCAGCACTGGAACTGCGCATGAATTCACTCTGGAGCATCCGTGATGCTGAGGATAACGTGAATAGCACATTTAGTGAGTTGGTCACACCGCATGTAAAGGTTACTCAGGCAGATAGGGAATGGGTGACCAGCAGGCAGAGCAGTGGAAGGAAGGTAGTGCAGGGGTCCCCTGCGGTCACCTCCCTCCAAAAGAGATATACTGTTGAGGGAGGTGGCTCATGAGGGGAATGCAGCAGCAGCCAAGTTCATGGCACCGTGGGTGGCTCTGCTTCACAGGAGGCCAGGAAAAAGAGTGGGAGAGTGATAGTGGTAGGGGAATCAATTGTAAGGGGAATAGCTAGGTATTTCTGCGGCCGCAAAGGAGACTCCAGAATGATATGTGGCCTCCCTGGTGCAAGGATCAAAAGATGTCTCGGAGCGGCTGCAGGGCATTCTGGAGGGGTGGAGTGAACAGCCAGCTGTCATGGTGCATATAGGTACCAACAATATAGGTAAAAAACGGGATGAGGTCCTGCAAGCTGAATTTAGGGAGCTAGGAGTTAAATTAAAAAGTAGGACCTCAAAGGTGGTAATCTCTGGATTTCTACCAGTGCCACGTGCTAGTCAGAGTAGGAATAGCAGGATAGTTTCGAGAAATACCTGGTTTGAGGAATGGTGCAAGGGGGAGGGATTTAAATTCCTGGGACATTGGAACCGGTTCTGGGGGAGGTGGGACAAGTACAAACTGGACAGTCTACACCTGGGCAGGACTGAAACTGATGTCCTTGGCAGAGTGTTTGCAAGTGCTGTTGGGGAGGATTTAAACTAATATGGCAGGGGGATGGGAATTTATGCAGGGAGGCAGAGGGAAGTAAAAAGGGGGCAGAAGCAAAAGATAGGAAGGAGAAAAGTAAAAATGGAGGGCAGAGAAATTAAGGGCAAAAATCAAAAAGGGCCACATTCCAACATAATTCTAAAAAAAACAAGTCTGAAGGCTCTGAGTCTCAATGCGAGGAACATTCGTAATAAGCTGGATGAATTAACTGCACAGATAGCTGTTAGCAGATATGATGTAATTGGGATTACGGAGACATGGTTCCAGGGTGACCAAGGCTGGGAACTCAACATCCAGGGGTATTCAACATTCAGGAAAGATAGACAGAAAGGAAAAGGAGGTGTGGTAGCGTTGCTTGTTAAAGAGGAGATTAACACAATAGTAAGGAAGGACATTAGCTTGGCTGATGTGGAATATATATGGGTGGAGCTGCGAAACACCAAAGGGCAGAAGCCTTAAGTGGGGGTTGTGTACAGACCACCAAACAGTAGTAGTGAGGTTGGGGATGGCATCAAACAGGAAATTAGGGATGCGTGCAATAAAGGTACAGCAGTTATCATGGGTGACTTTAATCTACATATAGATTGGGCGAACCAAACTGGTAGCAATACTGTGGAGAAAGATTTCCTGGAGTGTATAAGGGATGGTATTCAAGACCAATATGTCGAGGAACCAACTAGAGAGTAGGCCATCCTAGGCTGGGTCTTGTGTAATGAGAGAGGATTAATTAGCAATCTTGTTGTACGAGGCCCCTTGGGGAAGAGTGACCATAATAGGGTCATTACGATGGAGAATGACACAGTTAATTCAGAGACTAGGGTCCTGAACTTAAAGAAAGGTAACTTCGATGGTATAAGATGTGAATTGGCAAGGATAGACTGGCGAATGCTACTTAAAGGGTTGACGGTAGATAGACAATGGCAGACATTTAAAGATTACATGGATGTACTTCAACAATTGTACATCCCTGTGTGGCATAAAAATAAAACGGAGAAGGTGGCTCAACCGTGACTAACAAGGGAAATTAGGAATAGTGTTAAATCCATGCACGTGGCATATAAATTTTCCAGAAAAAGCAGCAAACCTGAGGACTGGTGTGGAAACGTATTTTTATCTAAGCTGATACCATACGGTATTTGTGTGCCTTTTGATTAAAATGGAGTCCTGGCCCTTCCAGAACTTTCTGCATTTTAGCAGCCAGCTTATTATGAACAGCTAAACCTGCTGTTCGATGGCTGATGGTTATCAGACAGCTAGGAGACAAGTCATGCTGAGACAAGTAACCCCCCATGGTGCTCTCCTATTGTCTACACTACAGGAGTTCCATGTCACCCCACCCTTATCTTCTAGCCATTATCTCTTTCCTTTACCTCATCCATTTGAAGCAAACAGGTAAACTGACCAGGAAATTGGATAATCCTGATACAATACAAGACAGGTGATAGCCCATTACCTATGACTCATGGAGTAATGGCCGTTTGGCTTTCTGATAACCCTGACAAAAGGAAATATCTTGACACCATTTCAGTACCAGGATATAGTAATTAACTCTTTATCTGTATTCACTGACTGTGAGACAGAGCAATACACAGGGAGAGGCCAGAACTTGGGTTTTACTGTATAAATATCTTGTGAAGCTGTACCATTGCGGAGGTTTCGTTTAGCCCTTGACTGAGTGAAACCTACCCCTTGCGAGCAAGTAAATTAAAAGGGAAACTTCCATCGGAGCTGTAAGTGTCGGAGTCATTCTTTTCTGAGGTCGAGATTTCGACAGTTATTGGAGGTTCCACCGAGATGCATACTCTCTGTTCTGTGAGTAAAACGGATACAGGCATAGTGCCTCTCCAGTGAAAGGCTTCGGTGGCCAAACAAGGTGAGCCTTTGCTCACAAGAGGTTTCTTCACTGTTGAATCGCAGATGTAATCTGTTGTCCACAGCTGAGGTACTGCATCTACAAGACTCGGCATTTAAAAGTTAAAGGTATTTTTTTTTATAACCATTTCTTTCTCAGCTCGCCAGCAGAAGAGAACAGGTTCTGAAAAAAATCTCGAGACAGCCCGGGGAAGGTTTCAGTCGGTAAGAAAGCGCTAGTCGATCGAAAAGGGTTCCAGGTTCTTATATGATAAGATTTTTATTGTTTTTAATTCGGAAGGGGTTCTTATGTGATAAGACTATTAAAAGAAAAGAAAAAAAGAAAGCGCTAATAATCGATCGAAGGTTCTTATGTGATAAGATTTTTATTGTTTTTAATTCGGAAGGGGTTCTTATGTGACAAGACTATTAAAAAAAAAGAGCGCAATCGATCAAAGAGTTTGGGTACGGAACCTTAAGTTTTATCAGCTGTTATTAGGATAAGTTAAGGACTCGGTCTGTAGTGGCGTACAACGCAGACTGAGAATTTGTTTAGAGGTTATGATTTGTGTACTCACGGGAATATTGTTTGTTGTCCTTGTATTACTGTTGTGTGCAATACCTTTGTGAGTCATTGCCATTAGAGAAACGGGAAGAGTCACTAGGGAAAATTGTGATTCGGAAAAAAAAAACCACAAGGATTGATTGAGAAAAGAAACAGTAACTGATTGATCAACTACGGTTGGTTCGTGCCAACATATCTCACACACCCAGACTGAGCCCGAATTAAGAGCCTTTTCAGGCCACGTAACGGCCAGGAGAAGTGGGCGTAGAGAACTCGGTTGGCCGAAAGGATTGTGAGATCAGAAACTGTGGGAAAATCTTAATCATCCAGAATGGGTGCCGGAGCAAGTTAAAACACCACAAAAGGCACACCAGCCTATGTCATGCTCCAGAATTGTGGTCAGTCTTCAATTGACCAAAGAAACAAAAACCAGTAAAGTGGACTAAGGGTGAAAACAGGCCATTTCCACCCGATGGTTCATTTAATTTAGAGAGAACAACTTGTCTCCAGGAGTGTCTTATAAACAGAGATCCAGAAAAAAAAAAAAGGAAAGTAATAGAAAAGGCCTGGGTTCCGATTCTTCAAGCCCATGTAAAATTAACAGAGGAAGTAAATCAAATGTAAAAAAAAAGAGAACCTGATAGTGACTTATGGAAAAAAAAAATGAAGCTAGTAAAAGAAAAAGCTTTGTGAATGTCTTGTCTTTGAATGAGAGTGCTTCTGTCTTTTTTCCTTGTGTCTGGAAACCTGTTTGGAAAAGTTGTGGAGCTGCCTGTTTGTTTTAGCTCCGCCCACTTTTTCAAACAAAGTGAAGTTTTTTAACCCTTCATAGTGTTGTCCTGTATGTGGGAAGTTTAAGACATTTTAAGTTAGAAGCGCAGGTGTGGATTTATTCGGATGAGAGGTTACGGAGCTAGGAAATGCACAAAGGATAGGTTTGTTGAGACATGGTGGTTAAAAGTTGTAATGCTTTTTTTTAAAAAACCTTTGTGGGTCTCTCGAGGTGCAGGCTGGGGGAGTACACTCTCATTGTCCTTGGTGTAAATTCTTGGTACAAAAGCTTCTAGCTCAGTAAGAGGAAATTTTTTTGGATAAAGAGTGGCAGTACAATAATTGAATTGGGATTTTGAGATATTTCAGGTGATCTCCTTGATCAACATTTTGAGTGTATTGGAAAAATCTTGGGTTTGGAGGCCTTTTAATAAGATTAGAAAACAAGTACTTTACATTCTGTGATCTGTGAATCACTATAAGCATAAATGAGAAGTCCGTGTAACACACAGATTCGTCCAGTTCAGAAGCCCACACAAATGGAGGTTTGTCCATGACCTACGAGCTGTGAATGAATCTACTATATTCTCACAATGCTTAAAGGATGTGGAATGAAGTATCCCGGAATGCTTTCCAGAACCTTAAGCAGTCCCTCACTTCAGCACCAGCCTTGGGATTACCAGATTACACTAAGCTATTCAACTTATTTGTGCATCACAAGTCGGGTTTTGCGCAATCTGTTTTGACTCAGTTACATGGGGACAGGCATTTCAGTACCCAACTAGACCCAGTGGCACGCGGACTATCGGGATGTCTTCCTTCGTTGGCAGCAGCTTATTATGCTATGCAACAGGCTCAGACAATAACTCTAAATCATCAGACCATTTTATATATCCCACACTCTGTCAAGATTTTACTTACTAAATGTGCCACCCAACACCTAACCTCCGCAAGAACCACCAAATACGAGGTCGAACTGTTATCAAATCCGAACCTTGTCATCAAAAGATGTACTACCTTAAATCCAGCCACTCTACTCCCCACGGAAGACGACGGCGAACCCCATTCATGTGAAATGGTAACCGAATTAGTGACTAAACCACGTATCAATCTAACAGATGTACCAATGTGTAACCCTGATCTAGTGTACTATGTTGACGGATCAGCCTTACGAAATGATAGGGGCCAACCTAGAGCGGCTTATGCAATTGTAACTCAGTTTAATGTTGTCGAAACAGCCTCTCTTCCAGACTCCTTTTCAGCCCAACAAGCCGAATTGTTTGCGTTAACTCGAGCCTGTATTCTGGCTGAAGGACACACAGTTAATATCTACACTGACTCCAGGTATGCTTTTGGGGTATCACATGACTATGGACAAATTTGGAAGATTCGCGGGTACCTGACTTCTTCAGGAACCCCTATCAAAAATGCAGAACAAGTGGAAAATCTCCTGCGAGCCATTCAATGCCCCTTAAAACTTGCCATTATCAAATGCCAGGCACATACAGGCCAGTCGAATGAGGTGGCACTTGGGAATGCCAGAGCTGATAATGCAGCTAAGTCAGCAGCTCTGTCAAAAGGGGGGATGCAGGTGTCATTGTTCCCACTAAGGAAAAATAATTGCTCAGACCCACCACCCACTATTAATGACGTGCTGGCCTTTCAGACACAGGCCAGTACGGAGGAGGAGGAGACAGACCCACCACCCACTATTAATGACGTGCTGACCTTTCAGACACAGACCAGTACGGAGGTGGAGACAGACCCACCACCCACTATTAATGACGTGCTGACCTTTCAGACACAGGCCAGTACGGAGAAGGAGACAGACCCGCCACCCACTATTAATGACGTGCTGACCTTTCAGACACAGGCCAGTACGGAGGAGGTGGTGACCTGGACGAAGGATCAATGTTATAAAAATCCAGAAGGAATATGGGTTCACCATGACGGCCGCGTGGTGGCCCCTAGATCCTTACTTCCATGGATTGCCCGATGTGTTCATACATTCACACATGCAGGCAAAGGGGGATTGGCAGATTATATTTTGGCAACTTGGTATGCACCAGGTATTTCGGCAATTGCAAAACAAATCTGTGAAAATTGTGTTACCTGTCAGACAATGAATCCGGGTAAGACGGAAAAAGTAGAATCTGCCTCCCACCCAAATCCAGTCGGGCCTTTTGTACATTTACAAATGGATTTTATTGAATTACCTATGTGTATGGGATTCAAGTATGTATTAGTTATTGTAGATGTGTTCTCTAGATGGATTGAAGCCTTTCCATGTAAAAAGGCCGATGCCACTACTGTTGCTAAATGTTTGTTAAAAGAAATTGTACCGCGCTTCGGAATCCCTGCTAAGCTTTCCAGTGATAACGGGTCACATTTCACGGGAACTGTCATAAGAGAAATGTGTAAAGCTTTACAGATTAATCAACGTTTTCATTGCAGTTATCATCCACAATCAGCTGGACTTGTTGAAAGATATAATGGAATGCTTAAAAATAAGCTGGCAAAACTATGCAATGACACTGGACTGAAATGGACAGAACTGCTGCCCTTAGCTTTGATGGTAATGCGATCTGCAACCAACAGAACAACAGGCTTGTCACCACATGAGATAGTTATGGGACGTCCCCAACGACTACCTTTTACAGCACCATTTACTGCAAAACAGATGGACATCCACAAAATGGAGGAAAATATGTTGAATTATTGTATTGCACTAACCAAATGTATTTCCAGCTTTCATTCACAGGTAAAGGAAGCCCAAGTCAAGCCAGCGGAAGGGAAGTGTCATAACCTGGAGCCCGGGGAATTCGTTTACATCAAGATTTTTAAAAGGAAAAGCAATCTACAGCCAAGATTCGAAGGACCATACCAGGTCTTGCTGGCGACCAATATGCAATCAAGGTAAAGGAAAGACCAACATGGATCCACGCATCCCATTGCAAACGGGCACCCGACCAGGAGGAAGGGACGAAGGAATCAGAGGAACAGAAAAAGGAAGACTGAATAAAGAACTGTATGGACTATGGGGACTGATGGTGCTGGGCTTGACAGGGTTTTACTTCACATTATTGATTACACCAGGGGTACAGACCCACCACCGAAGGGAATTGCACGTAAACGTATTTATGGCTCTGAGTCATAGGTATGCTCAAGAAAGAAACTTGTCGAGTTGCTGGATATGTTCCCATGTACCTGTCCACTCCAGGGGAGGTATTCCCCTGAGATCTGTCCCCTTTAACGAATCAGAAATGGTAGAATGGTTGACAGTGCAAAACAGGACAAAACTAACTAAGGGGCCAGAAACAAAGGAGCAAACAGAATGGAGGTCGGCAGGGTATAATCTTACAGCCTTCCAGGGATGGTACCAGCCCAATTATGATAATAACCATCAGCCTCCCTTCCTAAGCATTACTCCCAGAATAGGAAATCCTGAGGGTATAATGGAGAGACTGTACAAGATCAGAATGGATTGAGTTGTCCTTGTGAAGGACAAAATGGGGGAATGTGGAAATGTATTTTTATCTAAGCTGATACCATACGGTATTTGTGTGCCTTTTGATTAAAATGGAGTCCTGGCCCTTCCAGAACTTTCTGCATTTTAGCAGCCAGCTTATTATGAACAGCTAAACCTGCTGTTAGATGGCTGATGGTTATCAGACAGCTAGGAGACAAGTCATGCTGAGACAAGTAACCCCCCATGGTGCTCTCCTATTGTCTACACTACAGGAGTTCCATGTCACCCCACCCTTATCTTCTAGCCATTATCTCTTTCCTTTACCTCATCCATTTGAAGCAAACAGGTAAACTGACCAGGAAATTGGATAATCCTGATACAATACAAGACAGGTGATAGCCCATTACCTATGACTCATGGAGTAATGGCCGTTTGGCTTTCTGATAACCCTGACAAAAGGAAATATCTTGACACCATTTCAGTACCAGGATATAGTAATTAACTCTTTATCTGTATTCACTGACTGTGAGACAGAGCAATACACAGGGAGAGGCCAGAACTTGGGTTTTACTGTATAAATATCTTGTGAAGCTGTACCATTGCGGAGGTTTCGTTTAGCCCTTGACTGAGTGAAACCTACCCCTTGCGAGCAAGTAAATTAAAAGGGAAACTTCCATCGGAGCTGTAAGTGTCGGAGTCATTCTTTTCTGAGGTCGAGATTTCGACACTGGGAGAAATTTACAATTCAGCAGAGGTGGACAAAGGGATTAATTAGAACGGGTAAAATAGAGTATGAGAGTAAGCTTGCAGGGAACATAAAAACTGACTGCAAAAGCTTTTATAGATATGGAAAGACAAAAATATTAGTGAAGACTAATGTAGATGCCTTGCAGTCAGAATGAGGTGAATTCATAATGGGGACAATGGAAATGGCAGACCAATTGAACAAATATTTTGGTTCAGTCTTCACTCAGGAAGACACAAATAACCTCCCGAAAATACTAGGGGACTGAGGGTCTCGCGAGAAGGGGCAATTGAGGGAAATCCCTCTTCGTCAGGAAATGGTGTTCGGGAAATTGATGGGATTGAAGGCCGATAATTCCGCAAGGCCTGAAAGTCTGCATCCCAGAGTACTTAAGGAAGTGGCCCCAGAAATAGTAGATGCATTGTGGTCATTTTCTCACATTCTACAGACTCTGGATCAGTTCCTATGGATTCGAGGGTTGCTAATGTAACCCCACTTTTTAAAAAAGGAGAGAGAGAGAAAACAGAGAATTCTCGACTGGTTAGCCTGGCATCAGTAGTGGGGAAAATGCTGGAATCAATTATTAAAGATATAATAGCAGCGCATTTGGAAAGTAGTGACAGGATTGGTCCAAGTCAGCATGGATTTATGAAAGGGAAATCATTCTTGACAAATCTTCTCGAATTTTTTGAAGTTGTAACTAGTAGAGTGAACAAGGGAGAACCAGTGAATGTGGTGTATTTGGACTTTCAAAAGGCTTTTGACAAGGTCCCACACCAGAAATTAGCGTGTAAGATTAAGGCACATGGGATTGGGGGTAATGTATTGACGTGGATAGAGAACTGGTTGGCAGACAAAAAGCAAAGAGTGGGAATAAATGGGTCCTTTTCAGAATGGCAGGCAGTGACTAGTGGAGTACTGCAAGGTTCAGTGCTGGGACCCCAGCTATTTACAATATATATTAATGATTTAGACAAAGGAATTAAATGTAATACCTCCAAGTTTACAGATGACACAAAGCTGGGTGGCAGTGTGAGCTGTGAGGAGGAAGCTAAGAGGCTGCAGGGTGACTTGGACAGGTTAGGTGAGTGGGGAAATGCATAGTAGATGCAGCATAATGTGGATAAGTGTTTGGTTATCCACTTTGGTGGCAAAAACAGGAAGGCAGATTATTATCAGAATGGTGACAGATTAGTAAAATGGGAGCTGCAACGAGACCTGGGTGTCATGGTACATCATTCATTGAAAGTAGACATGCAGGTACAGCAGGCAGTTAAGAAAGCAAATGGTATGTTGGCCTTCATAGCTGGAGGATTTGAATATAGGAACAGGGAGGTCTTGCTGCAGTTGTACAGGGCCTCGATGAGACCACACCTTGAGTATAGTGTGCAGTTTTGGTCTCCGAAACTGAGGATGGACATTCTTGCTATTGAGTGCAGCGAAGGTTCACCAGATGGATTTCCGGGATGGCAGGACTGACATACGAAGAAGGACTGGATCGACTGAGCCTGTATTCACTGGAATTTAGAAGGATGAGAGGGGATCTCGTAGAATCATTTAAAATTCTGACGGGATTGGATAGGATAGATGCAGGAAGAATGTTCCTGATATTGGGGAAGTCCAGAACCGGGGTCTCAGTCGAAGGATAAGGGGTAAGACATATAAACCTGAGATGAGGAGAAACTTCTTCACTCAGAGAATTGTGAACCTGTGGAATTCTCTACCACAGAAAGTTGTTGAGGCCAGTTCGTTGGATATATTCAAAAGGGAGTTTGATGTGACCCTTACGGCTAAAGGGATCAAGGGGTATGGAGAGAAGGCAGGAGTGGGCTACTGAGGTGAATGATCAGCCGTGATCTTATTGAATGGTGGTGCAGGCTCGAAGGGCCGAATGGTCTACTCCTGCACCTATTTTCTATACTTCTATGTATGTTTCCCTGTTGTAGTTTTTTTTAAGGTGATGTTTGTTGAGATATTGAATTGAAAAGATAGAATTACAGTGACGATGAATTGATAATCAAAGAACAAACTTCTACTTTGGAGAAATAAACAACACTGGATTGTCAGGAAGAGAAAGAAGGGGAGCATTAAATTACTGACAGGAACTGGAATGAAACTCGAGGGATGGAGCATAGAGAGAGTGAACTGCTCAACACAGTGAATTACCAGCAGGAAAATGTCTTTAAAACGGGGATTTGGTGAGAGTGGGGATTAGGTGCAGAGAGGGAAGGAGGTGAGAAGTAATTTAAACAGGGGCGGGGGGGACAAGAGCAAAATACAGGAGGGAGGAGTGAAGCACTCGATGTAAAAAGAACTTTAACATCACTAACGGTTAATGTCAGTAAAATGATGGGAGAGCCGAGACCCATTGCCTGCACATTGTGTTCAATGTGGGAACTCGAGGACACTTCGTGACTCCTGGATTACCACGGGCACAAGAAGTGCCTCTGCTGTTGGAGCTCGAGCTCAGGGTCTCTGAGCTTGTGGAGCACCAGGTGTCACCGCTGGGAATATGGGAGGCTGAGATTTCCCGGGAGCACACGTTCCAGGAGGTGGCCAGCGTGCAGCACAGAGAGTTCAGGAGGACAGTACGTGGGTGGCCATCCGACATGGGAGGAATACGAGGCAGGCAGTGCAGCAATCTGCCGGGAGTGTGGCACTCAGAAACTGGTTGTCTTCGCGGGTAGCAGCACCTCGGGCGCACTACAGTCGAGAGCACATTGACGGCACAGTGGGGCAAAGGACTACATGGGGGCACAGGAAAGGGTAGAAATGCCGAGTTCACAGGAGATTGAATAGTGAGGGGGATAGACATGTGCTTCTGTAACTCTCGGTGTGAGTCACACATGAAATGTTCCCTCCCTGGTGCCAGATTAACAGATGACGTGGAACAGAAACATTCTGTGGGGCAGGGGAACAGTCAGAAGTCGTGGTCCATGTTGGAACTAATGATATCGGATGGAAAAGGCTTGGCGCCCTACAGACAACACTTGGCCAGTTAGGGAGGGGCTGGAAGAGAAGGACCTCGAAGGTGACAATCCCTGGATTATTGACACTGCCGCGCACTAGTACATCGATTACATACAATATGCAGCAAAGAATCAGACCATTCGGCCAACCAGTCCATGTCGGCGGTTATGTTCAACTGGAGCCTCCTCCTGTCCTTCCTCATCTAAATCTATCAGCATAACCCTCTACATCCACCCCCCTCATCGGCTTAAATACACCGATAGTACAGTACAAGATAAATCAGGTTAATGCGTGGCTGGTGATATGGTGCGAGAGGGAGGCTTTACATTCCTGGAACATTGGGACCAATCCTGCGGCAGGAGAAACCTGTTCAAGATGGAGGGATGCACATGGACCGGGCTGAGGCAAATGTCCTCACAGGGAGGTTAACTCGTGCTATGGGGGAGGGTGGAAACTAATTTGCCAGTTGTTGGGAATCAGGATGATGCATCAGAGAGGAGGCACAAGGTGTACAGAGGACGGCGAGTGACAAGCAGCATCAGAATTACAAGTTGTTCAAAAAGAGGGATCAGACGGGGGAGAAATGCAAAGGCCAGTTTGGAGAACATGTGCGTAAATTCATCATCATCATAGACAGTCACTCGGAATCGAGGAAGATTTGCTTCCACTCCTGAAGTGAGTTCTTTGGTGGCTGAACAGTCCAATACGAGAGCCACAGTCCCTGTCAGAGGTGGGACAGATAGTCGTTGAGGGAAGGGGTGGGTGGGACAGGTTTGCCGCATGCTCTGTCCGCTCTCTGTGCTTGATTTCTGCATGCTCTCGGCGACGAGACTCGAGATGCTCAGCGCCCTCTCAGGATGCACTTCCTCCACTTAGGGCGGTCTTGGGCCAGGGACTCCCAGGTGTCAGTGAGGATGTTACACTTTATCAGGGAGGCTTTGAGGGTGTCCATGTAACATTTCCTCTGCCCACCTTTGACTCATTTGCTGTGAAGTAGCTCCGAGTAGAGCACTTGCTTTGGGAGTCTCGTGTCTCATGTCTGGCGTGCGGACTATGTGGCCTGCCCAGCGGAGCTGATCGAGTGTGGTCAGTGCTTCAATGTTGGGGATGTTAGCTTGAATAAGGCTGTTGATGTTGGTGCGTCTGTCCTCCCAGGGGTTTTGTAGGATCTTGCGGAGACATCGTTGGTGATATTTCTCCAGAAACTTGAGGTGTCTACTGTAAATGGTCGATGTCTCTGAGCCATACAGGAGGGCGGGTATTACTACAGCCCTGTAGACCATGAGCTTGGTGGCAGTTTTGAGGACCTGGTCTTCAAACACTCTTTTCCTCAGGCGGCCGAAGGCTGCTCTGGCGCACCGGAGGCGGTGTTGGGTCTCGTCATCAATGCCTGCTCTTGTTGATAGGAGGCTCCCGAGATATGGGAAGTGGTCCACGTTGTCCAGGGCCGCGCCGTGGACCTTGATGACTGGGGGACAGTGCTGTGCGATAAGGACAGGCTGGTGGAGGACCTTTGCCTTACGGATGTTTAGCGTAAGGCCCATGCTTTCGTACGCCTCAGTAAATACATCGACTATGTCCAGGAGTTCAGCCTCTGGATGTGCGCAGATGCAGGCCTCATCCGTGTACTGTATCTCAACGACAGAGGTTGGGGTGGTCTTGGATCTGGCCTGGAGACGGCGCAATCTCTTTGCTATTAGCCACTGGGAAAGTCATCGCTATAGTCCTCCTCAACCACCTTCTTCCCTTGGCCGAGGAGCTCCTCCCGGAGTCACAGTGCGGATTTAGTCCCCTACGGGGCACAACGGACATGATCTTTGCAGCGCGGCAGCTGCAGGAAAAATGCCGGGAACAGCGCCAGCCCTTATACATGGCCTTCTCTTACCTTACAAAGGCCTTTGACACTGTCAACCACAAGGGTCTATGGAGCGTCCTCCTCCGTTTTGGATGTCCCCAAATGTTCATCACCATCCTCCGCCTGCTCCACGACGACATGCAGGCCGTGATCCTGACCAACGGATCCATCACAAACCCAATCCATGTCCGGACTGGGGTAAAACAGGGCTGTGTCATTGCCCCAACCCTCTTCTCAATCTTCCTCGCCACCATGCTCCACCTCACAATCAACAAGCTCCCCGCTGGAGTGGAACCAAACTACAGAACCAGTGGGACCTGTTCACCCTCTGTAAATGCACGGCTGTATTGAATGAGGTTGTCACATGGGGTTATGATATAATAGTAAAAAGGAGAATAAGCCCAGCTTCTGCAGTCTATCCATGTAACTGAAGTCCCTCATCCCTGGAATAACTCTCACCAATATTTTCTGACCCTCTCTGAGGCTGTCACATCTTTCCTGAAGTGCGATGCCCAGAATTGGACCCAGTATTCCAGTTGGGGCCGAACCAGGATTTTACATAGGTTTATCATCAGTTCCACACTTTTCCACTCTATACCTCTGTTTATGAAGCCCATGATCCTGTACGCTTTATAACCGCTATATCGATCTGTCCTGCCAGCTTCAACGATTTACGCACACATACCCCCAGCTATCTTCTGTTTGAACACCCACTTTAGTGTTGTGCCATTTAGTTTATATGTGCTCCCCTCATTATTTCTACCAAAATGCATCACTTCACACATTTCTGCATTAAATTTCAGCTGCCATCTTTGTCTTCCTGAAGATAATCACCTTCCTCCTCACTACACTTCCAGTTTCCTCAACTGAACAATGTGAAATTGTGCGCTGGATAGCCACGTCCAAGACATCAATACATACCAAGAAAAGCTGTGGTCCCAGAGTGACCCTGGGGAAGACCACCTTCCTCCAGACTGAAGAACAACCATTCCCCATTCCTCTTTGTTTCCTGTAACTGAGACCATTTCCTATCCAGGCTACTGATCCTTATATTCCAGGGGCTTCAATTTTTCTGGCAAGCCTACTATGTGGAACTTTTTCAAATGCCTTTTGCAAATCCATGTACACTACGTCAACTGCATCACCCTCATCAATCCTCTCTGTTACCTCATCACAAATACTCCATCAAGTTGGTTAAACACGATTTTCCTTTAACAAATCCATGCATGCTTTCTTTAATTAATCTACCCCTATCCAAGTGACTGTTAATTATGTCCCTGATTATGGTTTCTCACATCTTTCTCACTACCGAGGTAAAACTTACTGGCCTGTAGTTGCTGGGTTAATTGTTACTCCCTTTCCTGAACAATGGTGTAACATTTGCAATTCTCCATTCTTCTGGCAGTACCCCTGTAGCTATGGAGGATTGGGATATTATGGCCAGTACCTCCACCATTTCCACCCTCAATTTCCTCAGTATCCGCTCCTAGTGATGTATCTGCTTTAAGCACAGCCAGCCTTCTTAAAGCCTCTTTATCAATGTTTATCCATTTGTCTCCACTACCCTCTCCTTCACTTTGTCTATGGCAGCATCCTCTCCCTTGGTGAAGATAGATACAAACACACATTTAATACCTGAAAGGGAGGAGGTAAAAGGGTGGGTGTTGCCTCTCCTGCCCTTGCACGGGAAGGTGCCGTGGGAAGGAGTGGGGCTGCTGGAGGTGACTGCAGAAGGCACCAGCTTGTCGGGGAGGGAGTGGGCCCTTTGGAATGCTGAGAGGGGAGGGAAGAGGAAGATGTGATTGGTGGTGGGACCAGGCTGGAGCTGGAGGAAATGGCGGAGGATGTCCGTAAAATGTGGAGGCTGGTTGGTTGGAAGGTGAGGACAAGGGGGACCCTGTTGTGGTTCTGAGAGGGAGGGGAAGGGGTGAGAGCAGAGGTGCAGGAAATAGAACAGACACGGTCGTGGGCCATGTTAACTATGGTGGGGGGAAATCCACTGTGAGGAAAAAGGAAGACACGTCAGAGGCACTCATGTGAATGGTGGCATCGTAAGAGCAGATGCGACGGAGATGGATAAATTGGGAGAATGGAATGGAGTCCATACAGGATGCGGGATGTTAGGGAGTATAGTCCAGCGAGCTGTGGGAGTCAGTGGCCGAAAGCCTATCGCTAGAAATGGAGACAGAGAAGTTGAGGACGTGAAGGGAAGAGTCAGAGATGGATCATGTGAAGGTGAGAGAAGGGTGGACATTGGATGCAAAGTGAATGACATTTTCGAGTTCAGGGCGAGAGCAGGAACCTGCACCAATACAGTCATCAATGTCCCCGAAAAAGAGGTGAGGGAGGGGACCCGAGAAGGACTGACACAAAGAATGGCAGATTCATAATACAGAGGATAATGAAACAGAATACAGAAAGTGCAGAGGGGAAATGTAAAGAAGAAATAAGGTGGGAATATCGAGTCTATGAGAATAGATTAGCTGGTAACATAAAAGAGAACACAAAGTATTTTATAAATGTACAAATAATAAAAGGATAGACCGAGGAAGAGTGGGGCCAATTATGGACCAAAAAGGAAATAAACTTGTTAATGCAGAGGGCTGCGACACTAAATGATGACTTTGCATCTGTTGTTACAAAAGCAGAGAATGCTGCCAATGTCACAGTAATGCTGGAGTTAGTGGAGACATTCGATTGGTAAAAAAATTAAGAGGGAATATTTAGAAGGTTGGCTCAAAGTAGAAAAGTCAACTGGTCCAGATGGGATGCATCCTGGGTTACTGAGGGAAGTAAGGGGAGAAATAGCAAAGGCTCTGGCCAGAATCTTTGAATCCTCCTTAATTTGGGACAGGTGCCCGAACACTGGAGGGTTGCAAACGTTACACCGCTGTTGAAAAAATATTAGAAAATGAGGGGTTAATAAATGATAGCCAGTATGGAATTGTGAATGGAAAATCCTGTCTGACAAACTTGAAGGAGATCTTTGGTGAAGAAATGGAGAGGGTTGATGAGGGTATTGTGGTAGATGTTGTATATCTGGACTTCCAAAAAGCGTTTGATAAAGTACACACAAGGGACAGAAAGCAGAAAGTAGTGGTGAACGGCTGTTTCTCAGACTGGAGGGAAGTATAAAGTATAAAGTGGGATCTGCATTAGGACCACTGCTCTTTTCCATATATAATAATGACGTGAACTTGTGTATACTGGGAATAATTTCAACATTGGCAGACTTCACCAAACTCAGAAATGTTGTAAACAATGAGGAGGATAGTAACAGACTCCAGGAGGACAGACAGGAGAAATTGGCAGACACATGGCGGATGAAATTTATTGCAGGGACGTGTGAAGTGATACAATTTGCAAGGCAGAATGAGGAGAGGCAATATGAACTAAATTTTAAAGGGATACAGTATCAGAAAGACCTGGCGTTTACATAACAAATCAGTGAAGGTGGCCGGACACATTGAGCAGGTTGTTAAATAAAGCATACACTATCCTTGGATTTATAAACACAGGTCGAATACAAATGGAAGGAAGTTGTGCTCAATCATTACACATCACTGGTTCGGCATTAGATGGAGTATTGTGTCCAATTCTGGGCACCACATCAAATCATGGCAGAGCTTTGGAAATGGTGCCGAGGAGATTTCCTAGAATGGAGCCAGGAATGAGGGAATTAATACCGGGGTTTATGAGGCTTTTGAGTAAAATGGGAGAAAGTGTTTCCACTGGCTGCAGGGGCGGTATCCAGGGGAGACACATTTAATATAATTGGCAAAAGAACCAGAGGCGAGCCGAGGAGACATGTTTGTCGCAGCAGGTTGTTACATTCTGGAATGCGATGCCTGAACGAGAGATGGATACAGATTCAATAATATTATTCACAAAGGGAATTTGATCAATACTTGAAGGGGGGAAATTTTCAGGGCTACAGGGAAAGGCCGGGGAATGGGACTAATTGGCTCGCTCTTTCAAAGAGCCAGTCCAGGGATTATGGGCCAAATGGCTTCCCTCTGTGCTGCATTCGATCATGAGTCAGATCAGGAAGGACACAATTACACAAATTATTGCAGAAAGCAGTAACTCTCTCCATCAAGGGACTGTGCATGTTAATAGGCCATTTCACAGGGCAGTTAAGGGTCACCCACATTGCTGTGGGTCTGGAGTCACACGTAGGCCAGATCAGGTAAGGATGGCAGATTTCCTTCCCTAAGAGACAGTCGTGCACGGGATGGGTTTTGACGACAATCCGGTGGTTCCATGGTCACCATATACTGATACTGGCCTTTTACTGCAGCTTTAGTTAGTTAATAAATTTAAATTCCCCAGCTGCCCAGGTGGTATTAAGGACTTACGTCTCCAAATGATTAATGCAGGCCTCGGGATTACTCAGCCAGTAACATAACCACTATGCAAGCTTTCCCTTAGCCCTCGGCTTGCGTTCCCTTCCGAGGGGCTGGATGGTCTTCTCCTGTCCCTATGGTACTATACTGCTCAATATGGGGCACGATGACAAGTGAAAGGCCTGAGAATGATTCCACAATAAAAAGTGTTTGTGCTAGAGGAGCACTTCTGGGATTGTATGCCAAGCTGAGCCCCTGCAGCTTCGCCAAGAGCTGCCTTCCTGCAATAACAGACAGGGAGGAGTGATTGGGGCAGGCATGGCTAGCTCAGGTAGTAGAGCAGGAGTCTCTGAATCTCAGCATTGTGGGTTCCAGCAGTTTATCTTTCACTTCTCACACTGGGGGACAGATGGTTCCAGGAGCAATCTCTTGGCTTCAGTCCATGGAACCCAGTTATAAAAATGGCCACAACGCTGAGCGGCATGAAAGGAACCCGCCAGCACTGTCGAATATCCAGTCCACTCCCATTGTACTCTCTCATTCCTTCCACGTGTGACACGGCACATTAGCTGTTCAATTCAGTTTGATTTGTTGCTGTTATTAACGATGTTATATAGAAAATATAATATTTAGATGTTGCCAACTCATTAGACTATCTGACACCTCCTGAGCGAGCCGTCCCCTGTTTGATTCTCCCTGAACACCTTATTGTCTCTGATGTGCTCTGTCTCTTACCCTCTTATTCTGAGAATTGCCTTTATTCCATTATTCCTTTATTTTTTGCCGTTATAACTAAGTTGTTATTTAGAACAAGTATTGTTTAGAAGCTGCAATGTTTAGAATATAACATGGGTCCATTAGCCTCTCTGATATCATCGGAGCTTCCCTTACCCTCACTGATTCTCCCTGGGCTCTTCTATCTTCTCCGATGCACTCTGTCTCTTACCTTCTCCGATATGCTCTGAAAATCTCTCATCCTCTTTGATGCCTGATCCGTATTCATTACGCTCTCCAGTGCCCCTGAAAGCTCCTTCCCCATGATACGTTGACTTCACCCTCTCCGATGCCCTCAGAATTGCCACTGCTTCTCTCTGCTTGATCCCCCTTAACTGTGGTACCTCCTGAGCCCCTTACCCTCTCTCATACCTTCTTGGTCACACTGCCCTCGCTGAGACCTTCTGAGAGGCCCGGACTCCTTGCCACCCCCGGGAATCCCTTGGATTCTGTTACAGCCTCTGCGAACCCCATGCACTTATAATCCCCGCAAAAAATCCCTTAGCCACCCTGATACTCTCTCTGAGGCCATTATCCCCTCTGATACCCAAGTAATATGGAATTACACATGTGTAACTACCTTCCAACGTTAACGGTGAGATCAAATCTTTGTTCAGTCCCACTCCTCCCAGGGCTGCGCTCATCTTTCAAGAATCGAGTTGGGATGGAAACATTTTTACTGGCCATGAAACACATGGATGTGAGAACGGCGTCAGACATTTATTAGACTTACACTTGTCGGAGGCCTTCGCTCGACAACCTCCTGCAGCCACCCATCCAAAAATCACAGCGCCCTCTACAGGGCATCTGGGACCTGTGTGAACAGGGAAGCAACTGTCTCTCCTCAACCAATCAGACTGAAGCATCGTTAATGAGCAGCGCAGAGTCTGACCAGGAAGTCTCAGTTGGAAATTAAATTCAGACCGAAACCACGCACTGAAAGAAAAATAAGGAGAGGGAAAGAAACATTGGATTAAGAGAGAAATATTTATTAAAAAACTCCACCAATAACTAAAAACTGAAGGAATGAGACTCCACAATTGGAAAAGTTAATTTTCAGTGCCGGATAGTTTGTTTGGCGGTAATTAACATTTACCCGGCCGTTACAAGGGTACTTACACTGGAACGGGCATGTGTAAAGCATTTTCGGTGAGTTTCTTATCTACAATGTCATTACAGCAACTTGACGCCATTTACTCCCTTTAAATGCTGAGTCAGATGGTGAAATGGTTTTACGAGGAAGCTTTGTGAGGAGTTGGGTATCTTACACAGCAACTTCCAGATTTCCACATTGAACAGCAGGGTCCCTGAAAGTTGCTGTCCAATTTGCTCACAAACGAAGGTGGGCACTGGAAGCCTAACCATTAATTAGAACAAAATTCGATTCATGACATCAGTAAATGGAATGTTCGGACTCTATATCCTGGCAATATTGATCAACAAACTATAAGTAAAAAGTTTGACACTGAAACACATAAGGAGAAATCAGGGCAGGTGACCAAAAGCTTGGTCAGAGGTTTTTTTTAAGGAGTGTCCTGAAGAGGAAAGAGAGGTAGAGATGCGGAGAGATTTAGGCAGGGAATTCCAGAGCTTATGACATAGGCAATAGAAGGCAAGGCCAGCAACCTTTGAGCGATTATAATCAGCGATGGTCAAGAGGACAGAATTAGAGGAGTGCAGATGTCTCCTGGGGGATTGTGGGGCTGGAGAAGTTTACAGAGATAGTTGGCGAAGCCATGGAGGGATTTGAAAATAGGAATGAGAATTTTGAAATTAAGGCGCTGCTTAAGCGAGAGCCAATGTAGGTCAGCGAGCACAGGGGGTGATGGGTGAGTGGGACTTGGTGCGAGATAGGACACGGGGAGCTGAGATTTGGATCACCTAGTTTATGTAGAATGTGGGATGCCAGCGAGGAGTACGTTGGAACAGTCAAGTCTAGAGGTAACAAAGGCATGGGTGAGGGCTTCGGCTGTGGATGAGCTGAGGCAAGGGCGGAGTGAGCGATGTTACAGAGGTAGTAATAAGCGGTCTTAGTTATGCTGTCAATAGGTGGTCGAATGATCAACTCTGGGTCAAGTATGACACCAAGTTTGCGAACATTTTGTTCAGCCTCAGATAGAAGTGAGGGAGTGGGATGGAGTCAGTGAGAGGGAATAGAGTTTGTGGCAAGTCCTAAAACATTGGCTTCGGTCTTCCCAATATTCAATTGGAGAACATTTGTGCCGATCCAGAATGGGATGTGGGACAAGGAGTCTGACCAATTCGAGACCATGGAGAGGTGAAGCTGGGTGTCATCAGCGGACATGTGGAAACTGAGACTGAGTTTTTGGATGATGTTGCCAAGGGGCAACATGTAGATACGAAATAGGAGGGGGCCAAGGAGAGATCCTTGGGGAACGATGCAGGGGTGGGAAGAGAAGCCGATGCAGCTGATTCTTTGGCTACGATTAGATAAGAATGGAACCAGGCGCACGCAGTCCCACCCAGCTGGACTATGATGGAGAGACGTTGGAGAAGGATAGAGTAGGCAACCGTAGCAAAGGGCTGCAGACAGGTCAAGAGGGACCAGGAGGGATTGTTCTCCTTTGGCACAGTCACAAAGGATGCCATTTGTAACTTTGATGAGAGAAGTTTCAGTCCTGTGGCAGGCGCGGAAACCGGATTCGCGGGATTCAAACATGGAATTGTGGGAAAGATGGGCACGGATTCGGGAGGCGACAACGCATTGAAGAGGTTTCGAGAGAAGAGGGATGTTGGAGATGGGACAGTAGTTAACATGGACGGAGGGGTCGAGGGTTGATTTTTGAGCAGAGGGGTGATGACGGCTGATCAGAGGGACAGGGGGAACGTACATGAGGAGAGACAACCGTTAACAATATTAGCTAACATGGGAGCCTGAAAAGGAAGTTGGGTGGTCAACAGTTTGTTGGGAGTAGGGTAAAGGGAGAAGGAAATGGGTCTCATGGACAGGATGTGCTCAGAGAGGTCATGGGGGGAGATGGGAGATAAAGTGGAGAAGGTGTGAGCTCAGGGCTAGGGCAGTTGGAACTTTAGAATAAGTTTGTCCCGGTGGGCGAGGGGAAGGAAGGGAAGAGGCAGAGGTGGCTGAACGGATGGTCACGATCTGAGAGACAAAGAAGTCCATGAGCTTCTCACAATTAGTGTCGGAGGGTGGAGACATGAGAGAGGGGTTTAAAAAGATGGTTAACTGTGGAGAATACAAGCCACATTTTATATTGACATTCCAGAATGATTGTGGAATAGTGAGCAATGTTTGCAGACGGGAGCAGGACCCAATAATGCTTTATGTGATCCAGCCAGATCTGGCGGTGAATGACTAAACCAGTTATCCTTTAGATTCAAATAATGTTGGTGAGCTGCAGGTGCAAATATCCACATGGGAATATGATGCATGCGGGCTTAGACTGCTTCAGTATCTGAGGAGATGCTCATGGACATAAGAACATAAGAACATAAGAACATAAGAAATAGGAACAGGAGTAGGCCATACGGCCCCTCGAGCCTGCTCTGCCATTCAATAAGATCATGGCTGATCTGATCATGGACTCAGCTCCACTTCCCTGCCCGCTTCCCATAACCCCTTATCCCCTTATCGATTAAAAAACCGTCGATTTCTGTCTTAAATTTATTCAATGACCCAGCTTCCACAGCTCTCAGAGGCAGCGAATTCCACAGATTTACAACCCTCTGAGAGAAGAAATTTCTCCTCATCTCTGTTTTAATTGGGTGGCCCCTTATTGGGTGCCCTCTCGTTCTAGTCTCCCCCATCAGTGGAAACATCCTCTCTGCATCCACCCTGTCAATCCCCCTCATAATCTTATACGTTTCGATAAGATCACCTCTCATTCTTCTGAATTCCAATCAGTAGAGGCCTCTAGAAGCGCCCATGGTGTTTCTTTCCTTCAATATTCAATATCTGACTTTGCAATCCCAGGTACACGTGAAGCGATACCCTTACCCAACAAACTTATAACGAGCTCAGGATAGAAAATGATTTTGAGTCACCTTCGTTACCCGGTAAGGGAGGAGAACAGGAAGGAAATGGAGTTAGAGAGGCAGAGGGCATTAAAGATGAAGACTGACATGGAGAAATCTACCAGACAAGGAACTCGGGATTGTGTGAAAGGGGTCTGGGCAATGAGAGTGACAGTACGAGGGGGAGTGACTGAAACAATGTGACCGAGATTTTGCTAAAGGCCATAGTCGGGCGATAGAAGGAACAACAGGGCTGGATTGGGATCTGCAGTACACGTGATTCAAGTAAAAATGGCACTTTAATCCGCAATATATCCTTTTATTTTACGCCGTGTGCTTCTGGTTACATTTGCCATGGGATATATGAAACTTAACAATCGTGGTTCTGTCATTGTGCATTTCATTGTTCCAAAAGATACTCAGTTGGACAATGTGTAATGTTGCATCAGCTTAATGAGTGTTGTAGATAAACGTCACATGGGACCAAAACCTGTTTGTTCAAGAGTCTGTAAGTAATGTCAGTGGGGATGTGATCTAATTGTCCCACTAGGGGTTTGCTCGAACGATATTAACCTGAAACGTTATCTTCATGAACTGACTATTGGAATCTGAACAGCTCTTTACAGCACAAAAACAAGTCATCTTCAAAAATAAATGTTTTTTTATCGAATTACGGAGATCGAATTGGTGTATTACCCTATCCTGGCAGCAATTGGAGTACCTGGTGGGTCATTATCCGCACCTCTGGTGTCAGTAACAGAACATTTGCTGTTTGTGCTGTGAGGCTGGTAGAAGTAGAATGTTGTTCTTCAAATTTAATTACATTGAGAGCCTTCCATTCTTGTCTGGATGGTAAATGCACGGAGTAACTCATCCTCGCTCTGTGCTGAACTGTCGAGTCCAGACACCAAATGTGTCCTTGGTGCTCCCTGGCCAGGCCAGGGTAAAACACGCAGGGTGCCACTGCTGGGTGTAATCCATTGACTCCTGGTGGAAAGCTCGCCTGTTGTGGAGATCGGGTTAGGAAGGGCAGGGTGGGATTGTCGTGTTTCCCAAAGTCAGACAACCTGCAGTCCCGGAGAGTGGATTGTGGTTGTCTGTCCCAGCGTGTGTCTCAGGGAGAGAGGATTGAGTCTGTGTATCCAGCATGTGTCTCACGGAGAGAGGATTGAGTCTGTGTATCCAGCGTGTGTCTCAGGGAGAGAGGATTGAGTCTGTGTGTCTAGCATGTGTCTCAGGGAGAGAGGATTGAGTCTGTGTATCCAGCATGTGTCTCAGGGAGAGAGGATTGAGTCTGTGTATCCAGCATGTGTCTCAGGGAGAGAGGATTGAGTCTGTGTATCCAGCATGTGTCTCAGGGAGAGAGGATTTAGTCTGTGTGTCCCAGCATGTGTCTCAGGAAGAGAGGATTGAGTCTGTGTGTCCCAACGTGTGTCTCAGGGAGAGAGAATTGAGTCTGTGTATCCAGCGTGTGTCTCAGGGAGAGAGGATTGAGTCTGTGTATCCAGCATGTGTCTCAGGTAGAGAGGATTGAGTCTGTGTATCCAGCGTGTGTCTCAGGGAGAGAGGATTGAGTCTGTGTATCCAGCATGTGTCTCAGGGAGAGAGGATTGAGTCTGTGTGTCCCAGCATGTGTCTCAGGGAGAGAGGATTGAGTCTGTGTATCCAGCGTGTGTCTCAGGGAGAGAGGATTGAGTCTGTGTATCCAGCATGTGTCTCAGGTAGAGAGGATTGAGTCTGTGTATCTAGCGTGTGTCTCAGGGAGAGAGGATTGAGTCTGTGTATCCAGCATGTGTCTCAGGGAGAGAGGATTGAGTCTGTGTGTCCCAGCAGGAGCCAGTGCCTTCAGGAGCACAGGCGACACACAGAAGGCGCATCAGATGAGCAAAACATGGAGCAGAAACTGTCTTCCTGACTTAAAGGTAAATTTGTGGGTACCTCTCAAATGTTCAATTCTGATCATTATTATGATTTTGGAAAATGGCTTTTGTCGACATGTTTTGTGTTTGATGTTTAAAGTATGTTGAGGACCAGTGGGAAAAAGATGACGGCTTGCTTCAGTCCATGTGTGTTATTGTGGAGACGGGGCTCAGTCTGTGCAATACGGTTCGGGAGGGGTTTATCTGGAGAACATGAGTGAGAACTCACGGTGATCTATTCTTACACAGCGCGGATGTGAGATTTATCTTATTCCCAGGTGCCCACTGCCCCGTGTTTTGCTCGAGCCTTGTGCTGAGATATGAAGCCTGTATCTGGTTATAACTGGAGCATGTGCTGCATTACATTCCTTGACATATTGTGTCATAATGTATTCACATTGCTGCACTGGAAAGCTAATCTTATTAATAACTTATAGATGGCGGGCAACAACTCAACACCAGGCTCGTGTTCCCAATGTATTTGCTGCAATCAAAATCTCTGGCATTGTGTGGGTCAAGTCATTCGCTTTTTTAAGTACATTAGCATTTAAGTCAAATTTCGTGTCACTTAACCTGTACTTCCTGATTTAACTGGTCTTGTAGCCTTTCGCTTTTAAATTTGGCGATGTCCTGCCCCGCAGACCTCGCAGTGTCAGAATCGACAAATAAATGTAATTTCGAGGACCCAAGTGAAGACTCAGCTGTTGGATGAGGGGTCACGGAGCCAACGCTACCAGAAATGAAACCCCGGCATGAGCCCCTTCGTATGAGGAGACAAGGGGCGAAATAACGAAATAAAGACACTCACAGCCCGTGTACATCGGTTAAACTGATCGGTGGTTTCTCAGCCTGGTTAGTGATTTCACTGTTTCTTTATCTCTCCTTCTCGCAGTGAACCTGATGGCGATTGTGATCCTGTCCCGGGGAAAGTGCAGTCTCTCCAAATGCATCACTCGCTACCTGGTGGCCATGGCGACGGCGGATCTGACGGTGATTGTCTTTAATGTGATATTACTTCAGATGTCTGTGCTGTATTGGTGGAACACTTTCCTGTACTACACTCCTGTGTGCAGATTCATTCACTTCCTGGCTCCGACTGCCACAGACAGTTCTGTTTGGTTAACGGTCGCTTTTACCTTTGATCGGTTTGTAGCCATTTGTTGTCAGAAGCTGAAAATCAAATATTGCACCGAGAGAACCGCAGCTGTGGTTATAGTGACTTTGAGTGCACTGTTCTGTTTAAAGAATGTCCCTTGGCCCTTCGTGTATGCTCCTTATTTTACAGTTAACATACCGCGGGGTTGCCGTGTATCAGTACAGTTTTATGCTGCACCCACATGGAGAGCTTTCTCTTGGTTTGAACAGCTGTTAACCCCAGTGCTTCCCTTCTGTGTGATTTTATTGTTGAATGCTCTCACCGTCAGACGCATTTTAGTGGCCAGTCGGGCCCGAAGGAACCTCCGGGAAGGCAGCGATGGTGGGAATGACCAGGACCCTGAGATGAGGAACCGCAGAAAGTCCATCGTTTTACTATTGGCAATATCCGGCAGTTTCATCCTGCTCTGGCTGACAACGGTTGTATATTTCTTCTATTATCGCATTCTAGGCATCTTTAATTACAGAACGTTTTATAACCCTTTGGCAACCTTTGAACACGCGGGAACTATGCTTCAGCTCCTGAGTTCCTGCACGAACACGGCCATTTACACCGTGACCCAGAGTAAGTTCAGGGAGGAGATGATCAATGCACTCAAATATCCCTTTACACTAATTGGTAAATTAGTAAAATAAAGCAAACGGTTGCTGTGAAACCGGACCTGACTCCCCGATTATCACAACTCATCTCCAGATGAGAATTACCATCTATATATACAAAAGGACCTCGGCAACGGGGCCAACAATATATCTTTTACATTACTGTCTTGTCTTAAATTATAGCAACAGTTAATTTAAAAATAGTCGAGCATAATAATACCAGCAACCGATTAGCATTATTAATACATATTCCTGTATTCCTAGCATGTTTACAAACCGGCCTTGGAGAAACCGGGCCTCAATGCAATGAACCCGCAGCAAGGGCTGCCAATTCATGACGGGATATTTGTTTGCACCACAAAATGATTCTTTCCAGTGAGAAAGCAGATTGCTTGTTTCCGTGAACATTTCACCTTTCATCCTCGCTCTCCCTCTTTACCAATTCGCTGAATCACTGGGATGTTTTTCCATATTCAAATCAGCTCGATTCAACATTCTATCTGAGCGCTAGGTTTAAGGTTCAATTAAAGTTCAATTGAAAAAGGCATTTGAGATTTTGTTTCACACAGTGGAGATGAAATAGTTCCTCCATACTGCTGAGAAACTTGCTCAATTTCAAATTATTTAAAATGTTACTGTTAAAACTCAGTTATGCTGAAATAAAATACAAAAGTTGCTTTTGTGTGTTCCTTGTTAAACTGTCCGCCGAGGGAGGAAGATTTACTCGCATTACAATTGCTAGAATAATCAATTTGAGGTATTGGTTGGGGGAAGAATATTGGCTGGGACACCTGGGAGAACTTCCCAGCTCTTGTTGAATAATGTCATATTTCAGGGACAGCTGAGCGGAGGTATAAGGCCTCGGTTTTTCTCATCTCCGTGCTGCCCCTTGGCGATATCCTCCGAAAACACAATACCAGGTTCCACATGTACGCTGACGGCACCCAGCTCTCCCTCACCACCATCTGTTTCGTCTCCCCCACTGACTCAGATTGGTCACACTACTTGTCCCACATCCAGTACAAAATGAGCAGAAATTTCCTGCAACAAAATATTGGGAAGACTGAAGCCATTGTCTTCGGTCTTCATCGCCAACTCTGTTCCCTCGCCACCAACTCCATCCCTCTCCCTGGCAACTGTCGAAGGCTGAACCAGGCCGCTCACAACCTTGGTGTTGTATTTGGCCCCAGATGGGTTTCTGACCACATATCTACTGCTTCACCAGACCGCCGACTTCCATCTCCATAATATCGCTCGACTCCACCCTGTCTCAGCTGGTCTGCTGCCCAAACTCTCATCCATGCCTTTGTTACCTCCAGACTTGACAATTCTAACACTCTCCTGCCCAGCCTCCCATCATCCACCCTCCATCAACTTGAACTGATCCAAAACTCTGCTGCCCGTAGTGTAACTCACACCAAGTCCCGGTCACTCATCACCTCTGTGCTCGCCGACCTACATTGGCTCCCAGTCCGAAAACCAAAAAGCACCTCAGAGAACATAGGCCGCAGTACAGCAATTAAATGTCAGCCGAGATGATGTGAAAATTCCCACATGTGGATATTTGAAACGGCAGCCTTTTGACTCTGTTGTGCAATTTCTAGCACTGAGCCAGAGCTGGCACTTGGTAAGGTGATGGTGGGACTTCAACTTAGTGCTGCGCAGGCCAATTTAGAGCACAGTTCAGCAGCAGGCTGTACTCGAGCCGAATATAAAGATGGTGTATTACCTTCCCTAATGGTAAACCAGTTGGGCTTTTACAGCAATCCAACAGCTTCATGTCACACTAAAGGAGGAGGCACTCTGCTATTTCCCATCTGCATGCTGCCCCTCAGCGACATCATCTGAAAACACAACCTCAGTTTCCACACGTATACGTCAATTGTAAAATGATCCTTCTTGTTTTCCAATCCCGCGTCTGTCCCAACTCTCTAACCACCTCATACTAGATAGCTTCGAGCTCTCTGTGCTTCTCCAATTCAGGTCTCCTGCACATCACCGGTTACAGTTGCCCCATCATTAGCGGTCGTGCCTTCGGCTGCCGAGGCCTGAAAGCTCTGGAATTCCCTCTGGAAACCTCTCCGCCTCTCTACTCCTCCCCCTTCATTTAAGGTACTCCTTCAAATCTACCTCTTTTACCAAGCTTTCCGACTTTATCCTTACATTGCTCGGTGACAAATCTTGTTTGATAATCACTCTCGCAAAGCGCCTTAGGACGTTTTACTACATTAAAGGCGCTGTATAAATGCAAGTTGTTGAGGTAGTAGAGACATTGTACCGGATAAAATAGATAAAAAGGAGGGGATAAAACATTTGTCAGCCTTCAATGTGGAACAATCATCGGCTGGGCTGCATCCCAGGGTTTGCTCAGTGAAGTAAGGGTGGAGGTTCCACAGGCTCTTGTCACCATCTTCCAATGGTCCTGGAACAAAGGAACTAAATTCCAGGTGTCAAAACTATTCACCGTATTTATTAACAACTTCAAGGATGGCACAGCAAGTCATATCTCCAAATGTGTTGTTGGCAAAAAGTTAGGCAACTTTGTTGGCAGTGTTGATGGAAGCATAAAATTGCTCGGGGCCATCGATAGATGAAGTGAATGTGCTAAACTGTGGCAAATGGATCTGAATGTAGGCAAATAGGAGGCCACCCACTTTGGGCCTAAATAAGATAGAAAAGGGCACTTTCTAAATGGTGAAAAGCTGAGAATAGTGGCAGTCCAAAAAGACCTGCGAGTCCATAGATACAGATCATTAGAGAGTCATGGACAGTACAGAAAATAATCAACAAGGCTAATGGGATGCTGGCCTTTATATCTAGAGGCCTAGAGTACAAGGGAACAGAAGTTATACTGCAGCTACACTAAACCGACCTCAGGGCCTTACCGACTCACCGACCTCAGGGTCTGACCGACTCACCGACCTCAGGGCCTTACCGACTCACCGACCTCAGGGTCTGACCGACTCACCGACCTCAGGGTCTGACCGACTCACCGACCTCAGGGTCTGACCGACTCACCGACCTCAGGGTCTGACCGACTCACCGACCTCAGGGTCTGACCGACGCACCGACCTCAGGGCCTTACCGACTCACCGACCTCAGGATCTGACCGACTCACTGACCTCGGGGCCTTACCGACTCACCGACCTCAGGGTCTGACCGACTCAGCGACCTCAGGGTCTGACCGACTCACCGACCTCAGGGCCTTACCGACTCACCGACCTCAGGGTCTGACTGACTCACCGACCTCAGGGTCTGACCGACTCACCGACCTCAGGGTCTGACCGACTCACCGACCTCAGGGCCTTACCGACTCACCGACCTCAGGGTCTGACCGACTCACCGACCTCAGGGCCTTACCGACTCACCGACCTCAGGGCCTTACCGACTCACCGACCTCAGGGTCTGACCGACTCACCGACCTCAGGGTCTGACCGACTCACCGACCTCAGGGTCTGACCGACTCACCGACCTCAGGGCCTTACCGACTCACCGACCTCAGGGTCTGACCGACTCACCGACCTCAGGGCCTTACCGACTCACCGACCTCAGGGTCTGACCGACTCACCGACCTCAGGGTCTGACCGACTCACCGACCTCAGGGCCTTACCGACTCACCGACCTCAGGGTCTGACCGACTCACCGACCTCAGGGCCTTACCGACTCATCGACCTCAGGGTCTGACCGACTCACCGACCTCAGGGTCTGACCGACTCACCGACCTCAGGGTCTGACCGACTCACCGACCTCAGGTCATAACCGACTCACTGACCTCAGGGCCTTACCGACTCACCGACCTCAGGGTCTGACCGACTCACCGACCTCAGGTCATAACCGACTCACTGACGTCGGGGTCTGACCGACTCACCGACCTCAGGGCCTTTCCGACTCACTGACCTCAGGGCCTTACCGACTCACCGACCTCAGGGTCTGACCGACTCACCGACCTCAGGGTCTGACCGACTCACCGACCTCAGGGTCTGACCGACTCACCGACCTCAGGGTCTGACCGACTCACCGACCTCAGGGCCTTACCGACTCACCGACCTCAGGATCTGACCGACTCACCGACCTCAGGGCCTTTGCGACTCACTGACCTCAGGGTCTGACCGACTCACCGACCTCAGGGCCTTACCGACTCACCGACCTCAGGGCCTTACCGACTCACCGACCTCAGGGCCTTACCGACTCACCGACCTCAGGGTCTGACCGACTCACCGACCTCAGGGTCTGACCGACTCACCGACCTCAGGGTCTGACCGACTCACCGACCTCAGGGCCTGACCGACTCACCGACCTCAGGGTCTGATCGACTCACCGACCTCAGGGTCTGACCGACTCACCGACCTCAGGGTCTGACCGACTCACCGACCTCAGGGTCTGACCGACTCACCGACCTCAGGGTCTGACCGACTCACCGACCTCAGGGTCTGACCGACTCACCGACCTCAGGGTCTGACCAACTCACCGACCTCAGGGTCTGACCGACCCAACGACCTCAGGGCCTTACCGACTCACCGACCTCAGGGTCTGACCGACTCACCGACCTCAGTGTCCGATATACCGTTTTACTGCTGCATCTTTATAGTTCATGACATTATTGTCATTTTCAGTTCACTTGATTCACACCGAAACAGATAGTAACTGTTGTGTATGCATGCCTGTTTACTGTGTGACGTCTGTAACACTGTTATGCAACACTGAATGTACTCTTACACTGTCCACACCTTACCTACACCAGAGGATGCTGCTGCTTGAGACCGAAAGGTTACCTGCAACCCAGTATATAAAGGAGCTCACAGCTTGGTGTCCTCACTCGAGGAGCTTCAAATAAAGGACTACAGGTCTACACAGTTTAAGTATCATACCCTGCCTCGTGGAGTCATTACTAAAGGTGCCGACATTCACTACAGTAAACGCCACTTGAGATCTGATTCACTGAATCCACCCCTTGTACCACCGCAACACAGGTTCGATTCTTGGTCAGGGAGATAATATTTACAACACAGTTTTCAAACTAATAGCCCTATATAAATGTCAACATGCAGCTCATGTGAAAAAATGAATTCATTTAATCACGTTCAATTAACCGATAACTTTCTTTTACAGAATTAAAGAAATGATAATATGCTTACTGAGGGATAGTGGTACATAAGAACATAAGAACATAAAAATTAGGAACAGGAGTCGGCCATCTAGCCCCTCGAGCCTGCTCCGCCATTCAACAAGATCATGGCTGGTCTGGCCGTGGACTCAGCTCCACTTATCCGCCTGCTCCTCATAAACCTTAATTCCCTTATTGGTTAAAAATCTATCTATCTGTGACTTGAATACATTCAATGCGCTAGTCTCAACTTCTTCCTTGGGCAGAGAATTCCACAGATTCACAACCCTCTGGGAGAAGGAATTCTTTCTCAACTTGGTTTTAAATTGGCTCCCCCGTATTTTGAGGCTGTGCCCCCTAGTTCTAGTCTCCCCGTCCAGTGGAAACAATCTCTCTGCCTCTATCTTGTCTATCCCTTTCATTATTTTAAATGTTTCGACAAGATCACCCCTCATCCTTCTGAACTCCGAGTAAAGACCCAGTCTACTCAATCTATCATCATAAGGTAACCCCCTCATCTCCGGAATCAGCCGAGTGAATTGTCTCTGTACCCCCTCCAAAGCTAGTATATCCTTCCTTAAGTAAGGTGACCAAAACTGCATGCAGTACTCCAGGTGTGGCCTCACCAATACCCTATACAGTTGCAGCAGGACCTCCCTGCTTTTGTACTCCATGCCTCTCGCAATGAAGGTCAACATTCCATTCGCCTTCCTGATTACCTGTTGCACCTGCAAACTAACTTTTTGGGATTCATGCACAAGGACCCCCAGGTCCCTCTGCACCGCAGCATGTTGCAATTTCTCCCCATTCAAATAATATTCCCTTTTTACTGTTTTTTTCCCAAGGTGGATAACCTCACATTTTCCGACATTGTATTCCATCTGCCAAACCTTAGCCCATTCGCTTAACCTATCTAAATCTCTTTGCAGCCTCTCTGTGTCCTCTGCACAACCCACTTTCCCACTAATCTTTGTGTCATCTGCAAATTTTGTTGCACTACACTCTGTCCCCTCTTCCAGGTTATCTATGTATATTGTAAACAGTTGTGGTCCCAGCACCGATCCCTGTGGCACGGATTTCCAACCCGAAAAGGGCCCATTTATCCCGACTCTCTGCTTTCTGTTAGCCAGCCAATTCTCTATCCATGCTAATACATTTCCACTGACTCCGCGTACCTTTATCTTCTGCAGTTACCTTTTGTGTGGTACCTTATCGAATGCCTTTTGAAAATCTAAATACACCACATCCATCGGTACACCTCTATCCAACATGCTCGTTATATCCTCAAAGAATTCCAGTAAATTAGTTAAACATGATTTCCCCTTCATGAATCCATGCTGCGTCTGCTTGATTGCACTATTCCTATCTTGATGTCCCGCTATTTCTTCCTTCATGATAGTTTCAAGCATTTTCCCTACTACAGATGTTAAACTAACCAGCCTATAGTTACCTGCCTTTTGTCTGCCCCCTTTTTTAAACAGAGGCGTTACATTAGCTGCTTTCCAATCCGCTGGTACCTCCCCAGAGTCCAGAGAATTTTGCTAGATTATAACGAATGCATCTGCTATAACTTCCGCCATCTCTTTTAATACCCTGGCATTTCATCAGGACCAGGGGACTTGTCTTCCTTGAGTCCCATTAGCCTGTCCAGCACTACCCCCTAGTGATAGTGATTGTTTCAAAGTCCCCTCTTCCCACCTTCCTGTGACCAGCAATTTCTGGCATGGTTTCTGTGTCTTCCATTGTGAAGACCGAAGCAAAATAATTGTTTAAGGTCTCAGCCATTTCCACATTTCCCATTATTAAATCCCCCTTCTCATCTTCTAAAGGACCAACATTTCCTTTAGTCACTCTTTTCCGTTTTATATATCGGTAAAAGCTTTAACTATCCGTTTTTATGCTTTGCACAAGTTTACCTTCATAATCTATCTTTCCTTTCTTTATTGCTTTCTTAGTCATTCTTTGCTGTCGTTTAAAATTTTCCCAATCTTCTATTTTCCCACTAACCTTGGCCACCTTATACACATTGGTTTTTAATTTGATACTCTCCTTTATTTCCTTGGTTATCCACGGCTGGTTATCCCTTCTCTGACCGCCCTTCTTTTTCACTGGAATATATTTTTGTTGAGCACTATGAAAGAGCTCCTTAAAAGTCCTCCACTGTTCCTCAATTGTGCAACCGTTTAGTCTGTGTTTCCAGTCTACTTTAGCCAACTCTGCCCTCATCCCACTGTAGTCCCCTTTGTTTAAGCATAGTACGCTCGTTTGAGACACTACTTCCTCACCCTCAATCTGTATTACAAATTCAACCATACTGTGATCACTTAATCCGAGAGGATCTTTTACTAGCTTCAATCATTAATTTTCTCTTTACATGTGATGAACTTTTATCCCTATCTCGTTTACACACTGTATTTTAGGAGAATGGTTTAAAATTTTAAGTGCTTATTGTCATGTATTCAACCAACATTGTAACCCATATATAATCGGACCTCAGTTGTGCACTGTGAGAACAATGACCACTAGGTGGTGAACTTGTGGGAGACACTTCTAATCTGGACCTTCAGGTAGAAAAGGGGAAGCTCCACACACTTTCATCACTTGAGTGCTAAGGAATAAAGGACAGGCCACAGACTGACCTTCTCTCAAGCATGGGCCTCGTGTGCATTTATACTGTATAGTAAGGATGTATCAATGGTGACGAGAAACTGGGATTTAAACCACGTGAGCATGGCCGCTAGCAGAATAGACGAGAGATACTGTGTAAAGGAATGGTAGGGACAGAGAATCAACATTGTTGAAGCAGCACACAGTTCTCCAGGCAGACAAGGGCAATTGGGCATGCCCCAACATGTAGTCGAACCCAGAGGGGGAGTTCGATAGAGATAATGGCAAGCAGAATGGCGATTCACACCATTGCAAGGGACAATGTGGCCAGTAATGGGGCCATCAACACCTGTTAATGACACACTCAAGGACAGTCACAGGGGTAGTCAGGGACGATTGACTAGCAAGGGACCTTTTGTTTCCAACAACAGCTCATGTTGGAGGCATGGAGGCACAAACTCAGCCGGAGTTTGCAGAGATGAACAAAATACCTACAGAAATTGCAGAAATGAACGCTGGGGGAAATCGCTGGAAGCTGAAGTTCAGTGAGTTCATGTGGAGCACGTATACAGTTCATACACCAGGACGCCACCGATAATGATGAAAGTGCTCCTCAGTGGCATCCCAGTATCAATGGAGCTCGACACGGGGGCTAGCCCGTCCCTGATGGGTATCAAATAGTTTGAAAAGTTGTGGGCGTCCAAGGCCAGTAGGGCCAAAATGATCACCGATTGACGCACAGCTACGGACATACACCAAGGAGATCATTCCGGTGCTTGGCAGCGCCACGGTAATCGTGACCCACAAAGATTCGGAGAACAGGTTGCCACTCTGGGTTGTCCCGGGGGATGGTCCCGCACTACTGGGGAGGAGTTGGCCTGCTGTCATGAACTGGAAATGGGGCAATGTTAATGCTATTTCCTCTGTGAGCATGAAACTCGCACAAATTTGACTCATTATTTCAACCCGGCATTGGCACTTTCATGGGGGCCAAGGTAGTGATTCACATAAACCCGGAAGCCAGGCCAGGACACCACAAGGCCAGAGCGGTGCCGTACGTGATGCGGGAAAATATAGAAGGTGAATTGAACCGCCTGCTGAGGGAAGGTATCATTTTGCCTGTCGAATTCAGTGACTGGGCGAGCCCGATTGTACCGGTGTTCAAGGCGGATGGGTCGGTCAGGATATATGGTGATTACAAGGCCACCATCAATCGGGTGTCACTCCAAGACCAGTACCCGCTACCGAGAGCGGAGGACCTCTTTGCGATGCTATCCGGTGGCAAACTTTTTTCAAAATTGGACCTGACCTCAGCTTACATGACCCAGGAGCTGGCGAGAGAGTTGAAGAAGCTGACCAACATCACGACACACAAGGGGTTGTTTGAGTACAACAGATGTCCATTCGGGATTCGCTCGGCCGCCGCGATCTTTCAACGAAATATGGAACGCCTCCTCAAGTCGATTCCAGGGGCAGTGGTTTTTTAGGACGACATCTTCATCACGGGTTATGATACTGAAGAACACCTCCACAACCTGGAGGAGGTGCTCGCAGACTGGACCGGGTAGGGCTGCGACTGAAAAAGGCGAAGTGCATCTTCCTAGCTCTAGAGGTAGAATTCCTGGGGATGAGGGGAGGAGTAGACGGGATGAGCCCTACTGCGTCCAAGACGGAAGCGATCCAGAGAGCACCCAGACCCCGTAACACGACGGAGCTGCATTTGTTCCTGGGGCTCCCGAAATATTTGGTAACTTTTATCCCAAATTGAGCACGCTGCTTGAGCCGCTACATGTGCTCCTAAGCAAAGGTCGCGAATGGGTCTGGGGGGACAGCCAGGAAAGGGCTTTTAATAGAGCACACAATTTGTGATGTTCCAACAATCTGTTAACGCGATATGACCCATGTAAGAAACTTGTGTTAACGTGCGATGCGTCGTCCTATGGTGTCGGGTGTGTGTTGCAGCATGTCAATGCCAAGGGTCAGTTACAGCCGGTAGCTTATGCCTCCAGAAGTCTGTCCCAGGCAGAAAGGGGCTACGGGATGATAGAAAAGGAGGCGCTCGCATGTGTATATTCGGTAAAGAAAATGCACCAGTACCTGTTTGGCAGGAAATTTGAGCTGGAGACAGATCACAAACCCCTAACGTCCCTTTTGGCCGACAACAAGGCCATAAATGCAGACGCATCGGTCCGCATACAGAGGTGGGCACTCACGTTAGCCACCTATGACTACACAATTCGGCACAGACCGGGCACTGAAAACTGCGCCGATGCACTCAGCAGGCTCCCACTAGCCACCACTGAGGGGACGACCGAGCATGCCGCTGAGATGGTCATGGCTGTTGAAGCTTTCGCAAGCGATGGCTCAACTGTGACAGCCCGTCAGACTAAAGTCTGGACAAATAGAGACCCGCTATTGTCTCTAGTCAAGAAATGTGTCCTGAATGGGGACTGGGCAGCCACGTACAGGGCATGCCCTGAGGAATTTAAACCATTTCACAGGGGCAGGGATGAACTCTCGATTCAGGCCGATTGCCTACTGTGGGGAAACCGCGTAGTCATGCCCCAGATGGGCAGAGAGGTGTTCATCAGAGAACTCCACAATGAGCATCCGGGCATTGTCATGATGAAGGCAATTGCCAGGTTACACGTTTGGTGGCCAGGGATAGATGCAGATCTGGAAGTTTGTGTTCGCAGGTGCAACACGTGTGCCCATCTGGGCAATGCGCCCAGGGAAGCCCCCCTTAGCCCCTGGCCATGGCCCGCCAAGCCTTGGTCACGCATCCATGATGACTACGCAGGTCCTTTCATCGGAAAAATGTTTTTGGTTGTAGTAGACGCCCACTCCAAATGGATCGAGTGTGACATTTTAAATTCAAGCACATCCTCTGCCACGGTAGAAAGTCTACGGGCAATGTTCGCCGCCCACGGTCTACCGGACATCTTGGTCAGCGACAATGGCCCGTGCTTCACAAGCACTGAATTCCAGGACTTCATGGCAGGCAATGGAATTAACCATGTCAGAAAGGCACCGTTCAAGCCAGCCTCAAACGACCAGGCAGAACGAAAAGTGCAGATAATCAAACAGGGGATGCTCAGAATCCAAGGGGGTTCCCTACAAAGCCACTTATCACGCCTCCTGTTGGCCAATAGATCCCGACCACACTCGCTCACAGGGGTTCCACCCGCAGGGCTGCTAATGATAAGGACGCTCAAATCCCATTATCCCTTATACACCTCACCATGAAAGAAATTGTTGAGAGCAGGCGCCAATCACAATATAACTACCATGACAGGAATGCGAGGGCACGATATATTGGTGTAAACGATCCTGTTGTTGTCCACAACTACACTGCAGGGCCTAAATGGCTCACAGGCACTGTGATTGCCAAAGAGGGCAATAGGATTCTGGTAGTTAAACTTACCAATGGACAAATCTGCCGCAAACACGTGGATCAAACAAAAAGGAGGTTCAGCAACCCCATAGAAGAAGCAGAGGAAGAACACGATTTCGAGTTCACTCCATCACAGGTGACCGAACACCGGAACCGAAGGGAGGAGAGCCCAGTCACTGTGGGCAGTCCGGATCGGCCTGAGGCACCGCAAACAGCAGACACACAGGCCAGCGCCCAACAACCAGAGCCTCAACTCAGGCGCTCTACAAGAGAGCGTAAACCACCAGAGAGACTTAACCTGTGATCCCAATAAGACTTTGGGGTCATGTATTCAACCAGCATTGTAACCCATTTTTAAATTCAAAACCTTATAAAATTGACGACATGCAGCCAACGTGCAAAAGTAAGAATTCTTTTAATCACCGTTAATTAGCCGATAACCTTCTTCAGAATGAAATAAATAATTATATAATGACTGAGGAACAGTAGTATCCTCAATCATTCATTTTCTCTTTACATGTGATGAAGTTTTATCCCTATCTCATTTACACGCTGTATGAGAATGGTTTCAAATTGTAAGTGTTTATGACTCAGTTGTAAAACCATTGATTGTGTGTGTGTCTATTCTTGACAGGAGGAGCACTTGAGACCGAAGTTCCAGTTCTATATATGTATCAATAGAATCAATTTCCACCAGTTTCTTTAAACCCAATAACATAATTTATTTCTAATGCGCTGGATGGAGGAACATGATCCATGTAAAAAATTGTTAACGTTTTACTTGAACTGAATGCTCATAAAATATTGGAGTGGGAATTAATTGGATATCAGCACTGCTGGCAACATTTGCGGAATAGATTCGTGCAGCCAAAACGCACAATGAAACCTGGGACTGTGCGGCACCGAATACTCGGCGAAAAACAGTTAAACACTTCCTCCCTGGGTGGGCTCGAACCACCAACCTTTCGGTTAACAACCGAAAACGCTAACCCATTGTGCCACAGAGACTGATGGAAGTAGAAGGTGCAAGACATCCAAAACCAGGGTGTCAGTCAGTTAAAGCTTCAGATTGCTCCGACCGGTATGGAACTTGTCCACTCTCAGTTGTACTTTTCCCAAATAAATGGAGGGACATTCATTGTGGATGCGTGGAAGCAGTCTGGTCCCGCACACTGCAGACACTTCCATGTCACCCCCAACCAGCTCTCCCACAACCGGTGTGATCTACCTTCCAGCCTTCCGGTGCCTTGTCTGTGACAAAGTATTCTGCTTGTCCCGAAGCCGGTATTCGGTTTGAATTCCTTTTCAGCTCCTGACTGCGGATATTCCTGTGATTAAACAGGAACTAAATGCTGACAGGGACAGTTGGATTCACCATTTCTTTGCTTGGTGAAATTTCAAAGATTGAGAGCCACGCACATCAACCCCAAACCTCCCGTGAGATGGAAGCCCAGTTGCTATTTCAAGCTTGAATGCAGGTACAAGCAGAACTTATTCAAAGAAAGTCCAAGTCCCTGAGACGCCTGATTGTTTGCACCGAACTCCTTTGCAAAGAGTTGAGGTTCATGTTTGGTGATCTGGGCACATCTTTCCCCAAACTACAACACTTCAAACATAACTCAATGGCTGTAAAGCGCTTTGGGGCGTCATGAGTTCCTGAAAGGCGCTGCAGATATGCAAGTCCTTCTTTGTAAAAGTTCAATGCAATTTCAAAATATGCGAGAAATATCCGGTCTCCTCTGGGACCCCTCGTAAATTTCCCGAAGGGAAATCACAGCCCGAGACCAACGAGTCAACTGTTTGACAAACGTGAAGATAAGGTGTAACCATGATCAAAGCATTTTTTTGTGTGTCGCTATTCAGAACAGAAGAACTTAAGAACTAGGAGCAGGAGTAGGCCATATGGCCCCTCGAGCCTGCTCCACCATTTAATATGATCATGGCTGATCCGATCATGGACTCAAGTCCACATCCCTGCCCGTTCCCCATAAGCCTTATTCCCTTATCAGTTAAGAAGCTATCTCTGTCTTAAATTTATTAAATGTCGTGGCTTTCTCAGCTCTCTGAGGCAGTGAGTTCGACAGATTTACAACCCTCTGAGAGAAGAAATTCCTCCTCATCACAGATTTAAATGGGCGGCCCCTTATTCTGAGATTATGCCCCCTAGTTCTAGTCTCCCCTATCAGTGGAACCATCCTCTCTGCATCCACCTTATCAAGCTCCCTCATTACCTTATACGTTTCGATAAGATCACTTCTCATTCTTCTGAATTCCAATGAGTAGAGGCCCAACCTACTCAACCTTTTCTCATATGTCAACCCCTCATCTCCGGAGTCAACCCAGTGAACCTTCTCTGAACTGCCTCCAAAGCAAGTATATCCTTTCGTAAATATTGTCAGTGTTTGTGATCCTCGCCCAATTGCCAGACGGACGGTTTGAATCGCCCCCACCTTACGAAAGTTCTAGATCTGGGAATTATTATTCAGAGTGTAAATTAAATGAGTCACAGAAAGGGATGCTTCAGTGATAAATCGTAGCATATTTATTTGGTCTAACATACACTGTCTAAAACATGCACTGCTAAACGAAATCACTGTCTCTGTGGAGAATAAAATCCCGGTTACAAACAACATACATACAGTACAGAAATGAACCTAGTAACACGCAGTAATTCCCTGGTGGATTCTAACCCCACCCCTACCAATGAATTACCCTCCCCAGAATAGCCCTGAAAAGCTTCACTTCTGAGAAAACCCTGAGCCCTTACCCAGCTGGCCTGGGATATCTGGTTACTGGCTTGGGACACTCGCGACCATGTTCACCACCACCGCAGCCCGTTTCCTTGCTCAGCTCAGCTGTGGGAAGTCACTGCCTGGTCTTCAGTCTCGGTGGCTTCTTCTGCAGTACTGCGGCCCCTTCCTCTGGTACATCAATCGGTGGAGCGAGAGCGAGAGGGAGAGAGGGCTCTCTCTAGACACAAGCTGCAAGCTCCAAACTTCACACCAAGCTCCAAGCTAAAAATAAAGTTGAAAGGATCCTGTCTTTCTGGGAGTCTTGCTACCCCTATCTTTCCCGCCAATCTTTAAAACCCTTTTGTTTCTAAGCACGGGTACTTAGTCAGTGATGGGCCATCCCACCCATGCATTGGGCTGATGGCCCTTAGTCTGGGCATCTCTCTGAGCCTTTGTGTTGGGAAAGACCCAGCTCCTCCTTGGCTGGCCAGGCTGATGGGTTCATTGTTCTGTGTCTCCTTCTGAGATGGAGGTGAGAAGTGCTTTTACAAATTAGAGTGGCTTTGTCAGTGGCCCCCCTTCCTGGCCGACAGCTCTTTTGTCAATGGATGACTGACAGCTCTTTTGTCCCAGCTAACTGCCATGCGGTCTCTGGAGTTTTAACAAAACCAGCTTTTTCACATATCTGCGCAGGGTGTTCCCAGCACAGGGAAAATAGCCTCATAAAAATAAAATCCACAAAATATTCTCGACTGAGTCCATTCTTTAAACAGAAACTTTGCGATCTCTTCATTCTGCTCTGCTAATTATCGATCTTGCCACGTAAAAAGTGCGTTGGCATTGCAATGCATTAATGTAAAATTAATGAAAAGAAAATGCAACGTTTTGTCGAGTGCAAAACATGCAGTGCCTGCATTTCAAAAAGCATTGCTTTTATTGATCCTGCGGAATGCATATTGCACAGATAATCTCAGCACACATTGTGCAGGCAAAGGCAGCATTAGACAACGAAGTGATTTGTCCTCCGCTGATTTGTAGCAGATAACTGACGGTTGAACACACGATTTGACAACTAGACTTGTAGATCAAGCATCAATGACAAAGGCAACAAAACTGCCCACCAGCACCAGGTGTCTTTCACTTGTTTGTCCCAAATTTTCAGCAGCTGGGACAACAAGAATTTAGGTTTCACCGAGATTTAAACTCAGATCGCGAGATTTAAAATCAAGAGGGCTCACCATTACACCATGGAACCAACTATTCCAAAACTTTTGAAACATACTTCGTCACAGACAAGGCACTGGAAGGCTGGAAAGTAGATCACACCGGTTGTGGGAGAGCTGGTTGGTGGTGACATGGAAGTGTCTGCAGTGTGCGGGACCAGACTGCTTCCACACATCCACAATATTGTCCCACCCTTTACTTGGGAAAAGTACAACTGAGAGTGGATAAGTTCCATCCCGGTCGGAGCAATCTGAAGCTTTAACTGACTGACACCCTGGTTTTGCATGTCTTGCAGTGTGTATCTGTGGCGCAATGGTTTAGTGCATTCGGCTGGTAACTGAAAGGTGGGTAATCCAAACCCATCTCCGAGCGAAGCCTTTTAATGTTTTTCCCCAAGGATTCGGTGCCCCACTAGCCACCACTGAGGGGGCTACCGAGCATGCTGCTGAGATCGTCATGGCTGTTGAAGCTTTCGCAAGCGAAGGCTCACCCGTGACAGCCGGTCAGATTAAAGTCTGGACAAATAGAGAACCGCTATTGTCTCTAGTCAAGAAATGTGTCCTGAATGGGGACTGGGCAGCCACGTACAGGGCATGCTCTGAGGAATTGAAACCATTTCACAGGCGCAGGGATGAGCTCTCGATTCAGACTGATTGCCTACTTTGGGGAAACCGCGTAGTCATGCCCCAGATGGGCAGAGAGGTGTTCATCAGAGAACTCCACAATGAGCATCCGGGCATTGTCATGATGAAGGTAATTGCCAGGTCACATGTTTGGTGGCGAGGGATAGATGCAGATCTGGAAGTTTGTGTTCGCAGGTGCAACACGTGTGCCCAGCTGGGCAATGCGCCCAGGGAAGCCCCCCTTAGCCCCTGGCCATGGCCCGCCAAGCCTTGGTCATGCATCCATGATGACTACGCAGGTCCTTTCATCGGAAAAATGTTTTTGGTTGTAGTAGACGCCCACTCCAAATGGATCGAGTGTGACATTTTAAATTCAAGCACATCCTCTGCCACGGTAGAAAGTCTACGGGCAATGTTCGCCGCCCACGGTCTACCGGACATCTTGGTCAGCGACAATGACCCGTGCTTCACAAGCACTGAATTCCAGTACTTCATGGCAGGCAATGGAATTAACCATGTCAGAAAGGCACCGTTCAAGCCAGCCTCAAACGGCCAGGCAGAACGAAAAGTGCAGATAATCAAACAGGGGATGCTCAGAATCCAAGGGGGTTCCCAACAAAGCCACTTATCACGCCTCCTGTTGGCCAATAGATCCCGACCACACTCGCTCACAGGGGTTCCACCCGCAGGGCGGCGAGGTTTCGATATATTGGTGTCAATGACCCTGTTGTTGTTCACAATTACACTGCAGGGCCTAAATGGCTCGCAGGCACTGTGATTGCCAAAGAGGGTAATAGGATTCTGATAGTTAAACTTACCAATGGACAAATCTGCCGCAAACACGTGGATCAAACAAAAAGGAGGTTCAGCAACCCCATAGAAGAAGCAGAGGAAGAACACGATATAGAGTTCACTCCACCACAGGTGACTGAACACCGGAACCAAAGGGAGGAGAGCCCAGTCACTGTGGGCAGTCCGGATAGGCCTGAGGCACCGCAAACAGCAGACACACAGGCCAGCGCCCAACAACCGGAGCCCCAACTCAGGCGCTCTACAAGAGAGCGTAAACCACCAGAGAGACTCAACCTGTGATCCCAATAAGACTTTGGGGTGGGAGGTGATGTCATGTATTCAACCAGCATTGTAACCCATGTCTAAACTGACAAGTTGTACACTGTGAGAACAATGACCACTAGGTGGTGAACTTGTGGGAGACACTACTAACCTGGACCTTCAGGGATAAAAGGGGAAGCTCCACCCAATTTCATCACTTGAATGCAAAGGAATAAAGGACAGGTCACAGACTGACCTTCTCTCAAGCATGGGCCTCGTGTGCATTTATACTGTACAGTCAGGACGTATCACTTATGACTCCAGGAACCCGGTGCAACTTTTGTTAAAATTAACAGGACCAACTATTTCACAGAAAAAATATTCTCCAACATAATGTTTTTAGATCATGCATTGGTTGATCATTCCTCGGTGCAAAGTGGATGAACTGACCCTTCCCCACATTGAACCCCAGTAATCATAGTTAAGGGGAGATTTAATAGAGATTTACAGAATTATGGGGAAACTGTTTCCATGGGCAGGAGTGTCGGTAACCGGAGGACACAGACATAAGATAATTGGTAAAAGGAAAAATCCGGGGCGGGGGATGTGGGGTGAGGAGATGTATTTTTACCTGCTCCTGATCCTGACATGTTTATGATCTTATGACCTGTCACAGGAGAACAATCTCGCCCCTGAGCATGTATGAGGAGAAAGCTCCAGAAAATATTCAATATTCCCATCCGGTGAGCTTTCGCGTGTGAGGCGAACGTGTTAACCGCTACACTGCGGAAACATCTCCACTTTCAGCACCAGGTCAGACGGAAATGTTAAGCGAGCAGGTGAACTGCTGAATTCCACGTTTAAGGAGTTGGTCGTGGTGCCAAGCAAATGGGTTTTGCTTAATGACGATAATGAAAAAGTGGGATTTGAACCCACACTTCCAGAAAAAACTGCAAACTGAACACAGCACCTGAGACCGCTCGGCCATCCTGACTATTTAATGCTGTATGTGGCCATCTGCAGGTTGATTTTGAACTTTTGTATCCTGTCACATGAAATAAATGAGGGCAGCAGGCGTATCTCTGCCTGACACCGGGGAAACAGTGAGACAGACCTTGGAGCAAGGGTCTCGTTATTGTTAAACAGCAAAGAAAATATTAATTCTGGAATTATCCAAAAGCAATGTGACCCCGACGTGAAATAATCAGGGGCTCAGTTTTGCCAGTATTTTCACAACTTAATGTTGCAATGTGAAACAATGCAGGAAATCAGTGGTGAAGATAAAATCCCACGGTGCTCATTTTCAGATTCAACACAGTACGATTTGAAATAAAGTGAAAGCATTTTACAGTGAAAAGATTTGGAAGTGTTACTTGTATTTGTGTCTTGAATTAAACTTTGTGGCGTCTGACTCCCGTTCCTGCCTCTGCTGAATAAGAAAGGAGGGTTTGACGTTGACCAGACTGCACTGCCCCTGATATTTGTGAGCTCATCCTTTATATTCAGTGGTTTCTCGCTCTTTGATGGGCTGCAGTGTAGCGGATATCACGTTGGCGTCACACGCGAAAGGTTCCCGGTGGATCCGTTTTCTCCCACTGAAAGTTATCTATTTATTGAAGTTAAATAAAGAGCAATTAAGGAATAAAGGAGCCCTTTTGCCAGGAGAATAAATAGCAAATAAAAACAGCAAATGCTGGAAATCTCATCAGGTCAGGCATCATTTGCCAGGAGACTAAACTTGCCTCCGATTCTTCATCCACAGTAAGTTTAGGGAAATTCCAACGTCCTGGGCCTGTACAAAGTTTCTACGGATTACGGGATTTACGCATATCTTGCCCAGCAAATATCCTCAAAAACCTTGCAGCTGAAAAATCAAGTGCACAGCGTAATTTTACAGGCGCAAGTGTTTAAAAACACTCATAACCACAATAAAATAAAATAAATGCAATGTATTGTGTAAAACTCTGCCAACTAAGGTAAATTTATTTTTAACCCGAATTACAAAGCTTAAAAAAAATTGGAACAATCTTGTTTTTTTCTAATGCGTTTATTAACTTTAATTTCAATTAATTTTAATTATGTGATGTCTGTTTTTTATTATTTCTTAGTGTGTGTGTGTTTTTTGTTCCCATGAATAGCCCTGAGAACTCGTAGGTACGCGAGTCTCATTGCTATTAATGGGAAAGCTGTGGAATACGTACCTGATTGGCTGAGCAGTCACACGTGGGATCCCTCCGGACGGGAGCGTGCTTCGCAGCGCGGGAAGAGAAGGCCACCCCAGTGGAATCCACGGTGCCTCCTAGACCACCAGGTAGGTTCGTAAAACATCTCCGGTCGGAAGGGAATTGCCCGTGGGAAGCCTCCAACCGGAATTTTTGGGCCAATATTCCCACCCGGATTGTTTTGCAGACTTACAGTCGATATTTCAAAAACTGAACTGTAATAATTTCAGGAGCTTTAATCATCGATGACATTTTACACCCTATCTGACTTAACACACTCTGTATTTTATCAGATTGGTTTAAAATGTTCATTGCTCAAAAGACAAGGAACCTGGGGTATTTATGTTCAATTTATTTCACAGCAAATATATTCTGAAATGATATTTCTGCCCGGGCTTGAACCAGGGACCTTTTGTGTGTGAAAGACTAACATGATAACTGCAACACTACGGAAACCCCTGCTTAACTGCCTGCCCAGAGAGAAGTGTTAAGCCAGAAGGTGTAATTCTGAATCCCTTTCTGTGAAAAAATCATTACACAAACATTTCTCTGACCGAAGCTGCACAAGTCAAAAATGTTCCTTTCAAAGTCGTTAAACTCCCAAATTTCCGTGCCCCCCGAATCTTCTGAATCAGAAAGCTCTAGTTGTACCGATTCAATCCATAAATAAAAAATAAAAACAGAATTGCTGGCAATCTCAGCTGGTCAGACAGCATCAGCGTTTTTACCAGGAGACTAAGCTCGCCTCCGATTGTTCATCCACAGCAAGTTTAAACATAATATAGAATCATGGAACGGTTACAGCACGGAAGTAGTCCGTTCGGCCTGTCGAGCCCGTGCCGACTCTCAGCTAGTCCCACTCCTCCGGCCTTTACCCGTACCCCTGAGATATTGTACCTTCAGATACTTATCCAAATTGATTTTGAAAGATAAGGTTAATTCTGCCTCTGCCACACTTTCAGGCAGCGCATTCTGGATCCTAACCACTCGCTGCCAAATGGCCTCCTCCTGTTCCTATGTTCCTGTGTATAAAGTCTGGGAAACACGAGATCAATTCCTGCCACTCTCACAGCCTTCCTAAATATAGCACCGTCATTCTATTCTCGTAAAACCAGCTCCTGAAGTATCGGCCAACTGTGTTGGTTGGAGCTCTGGTTATGTTCCTTAGACAACATCTACCACTGTGTGTCTGTAGTGTCGTGGTTATCATGTTCCACAAACACACCAAAGGTCCCCGCGTGGAATCATTTTGAAAACATTAAAAAGGGCCGAATGGCCGACTCCTGTTCCTAATTCTTACGTTCTTATGATCTTATGTCCTTTCACTGGAGAACAATCTCTCCCCTGAACATGCATGAGGAGCAAGTTCCAACAAAATATTTCCACCCGGTGAGCTTTCCCGTGTGAGGCAAACGTGTTAAACGCTACACTGTGGACACATCTCCACTTGCAGCACCAGGTCAGACAGAAATGTTAAGCGAGCAGCTGAACTGCTGAATCCCACTTTTAAGGACTTTGTCGTGGTGTCAGAACAAATTCTGGGTGAGCCTCCATTTGCCGGCGAAGTTTGAACTTGCGGTTAGAACTTTTGCAAAGAATGACTGCATTTTTACGTGGCCTTTCAACAACTCAGGATATCCCCAAGTGATTTAAAGTCAATGAAGTACCGATGAAGCCTTGTAATGTGGGGAAAGATGTGCCCCAATCACCCCACACGCATCTGAACTCTTTCCGAAGCAGGAGAGTGTGTAACCTGGGTCTATAACATAAAGTAATGGGCTCATTAACGATTAAAGCACATTATTAATCCTCTCACACACCTCAATTATGTTTATGCAATGCATCGATGGAAACTTCAACAACTGAACTTTACTGCGTTAAGGAACTTTAATCATTGAAGAAGTTTTATCCCCTATCTGATTTTACACACACTGTATTTTAGGAGAGTGAGTTAAAATGCCCATCGCTCATGATACAAGGAACCTGGGGCGACTTTTTAAAAGGTATCCCACAGAAAAATATTTGCTTAAATAATGTTTCTGTCCGTGCTCAAACCGAAGATATTTCACATGTGCAGCGAAGGTGATAACCGTTACACGACGGAAACCTCTGCTTACACCTCGAAAAAAAGCATCTTGCAGCGCTGCCTCACTTCCCAGCAGCAGATCAAAGCCGCAAACAAACCCATCGATTATTCCCACTTCCCCACCTCCACAGATACTGCCCGACCTGCTGAGTGTTTCCAGCATTTTCTGTTTTTACTGAATACACAAACACGGGTATTCGTTCAAAATCAAACTGGAGGTGGCCACACACAGATTGAACAGAGCCAGAGAGACAGACAGGATCGGGAAACACCGGGAAATGGGACGAAACCAACAGGCACCTGGCTGCAATCACCGACAGGGACGTGTGATTTACATAATCCTGGCGAGCTCAGTAGATACAGCATGAGGCTCTTATTCTCAGGGTTGTGGGTTTAAGCCCCACATTGGGTGAATCATTATTGTTAAATTTTATGTCGCTTTCTCGGGCAAACTTCATTAATTAACCGATCAGCTTCTTTTGCACAGTGTTAATGTAAACTGAGGGAAAGTCGACAATTGAATAATTGGTTCTGTGCTTTGCATGTTAACTGTTAAACCATATCCCATTTTACACACTGTACTTCAGGCATCTGATTCAGAATGTTCATTGTAACATGAATGTGCCCCTGGGGAAACAGTGAGACTGGATTTAGAGCAAGGGTCTGGTTATTGTGAAACAGCAAACACAATATCAATTCCGGAAGAACAACAGCTAAATTAACTGATTTGAACACACAGCCTCCTGATCGGGAGTTAGACCCGTAACCTTTGCACCACGATGTCGAGATTCTACAACAGTCCCAGCGGATCGGAAGGTCGCAAATGTAACATCGCTATTCAAGAAAGGAGGGAGAGAGAAAACCGGTGGGGGAGACTAGAACTAGATCTTAGAAAAAGGGGCCGCCCATTTAAAACTGAGATGGGGAGAAATTTCTTCCCTCAGAGGGTTGTAAATCTGTGGAATTCGCTGCCTCAGAGAGCTGTGGAAGCTGGGACATTGAATATATTTAAGACAGAAATCGATCATTTCTTAAATGATAAGGGGATAAGCGGTTATTGGAAGCGGGCGGGGAAGTGGAGCTGAGTCAATGATCAGATCAGCCATGATCTTATTAAATGGTGGAGCAGGCTCGAGGGACGGTGTGGCTTACTCCTGCTCCTATTTCTTTTCGTATAACTGGAACACAAGGGGACAGATGTTGTGTGCAGCTACACAAAGCCCTGGTTAGACCTCACTTGGTGGACTGTGTTCAGTTCTGGTACCGCACAGGCAGCATCAGCTTTTTTGCCAGGAGACTAAACTCGCCTCCGATTGTTCATCCACAGCAAGTTTAAACATAATGTTCCCGCCCAGGAAATTTTCACATGTAAAGTAAACATGAGAACCACCACACTCCAGAAACATGTGTTACAATAAGCACAACAGAGGGGAGCTGAACAGTGAGCTCCCTCGGTGCTGATCGGGACCGATGCTGATGTGGAAGCAAGTCATCCTCGACTCCGGGGGACTGCCTCAGAAGAAGAGAGGAGGATCAGGAATGTGTTGGCTCACCTTAAACAACTTCTGTCCCTCACTGAAAGCTCTCAATCCTTCTCCTCCGCTGCCCTTTACAGAAATGTCACGTAATTACCACCCACCATGTTCACTTCCATATCCTCACAGTTGGCCACAGAGACTCCTGCCGTCTCCCCGCGATCAGCGAACTCACCCAGTTTGTAAAGTTACAACCGGAACAAGTGTCCCGCAAAGGGCTGGAGAAGCCAGAGAGTCTGTAAACTCAGTGTGTAACAGAAAGTAACGGGGTTATTAACGGTGATTACAGCAATTCATCTTCATCATAGGCAGTCCCTCGAAATCGAGGAAGACTTGCTTCCACTCTAAAAGTGAGTTCTCAGGTGACTGAACCGTCCAATACAGGAATTACAATCTCTGTCACAGGTGGGACAGACCGTGGTTGAAGGAAAGGGTGGGTGGGACTGGTTTGCCACACGCTCCTTCCGCTGCCTGTGCATGTGTTCTGCATGCTCTCGACGATGAGACTCGAGGTGCTCAGCACCCTCCAGATGCTCTTCCTCCACTGAGGGTGGTCTTTATCCAGGGACTCCCAGGTGTCGGTGGGGATGTTGCATTTTATGAAGTGGCTTTGAGGGTCCTTGAAACGTTTCCACTGCTCACCTGGGGCTCGCTTGCGGTGTAGGAGTTCCGAGTAGAGCGCTTGCTTTTGGAGTCTTGTGTCAGGCATGCGAACAATGAGGCCCATCCAACAGAGCTGGTCGAGTGTGGTCAGTGCTTCGATGCTGGGGATGTTGGCCTGATTGAGGACGCTAACGTTGGTGCGTCTGTCCTCCGAGGGGATTTGCAGGATTTTGCAGAAACATCATTGATGGTATTTCTCCAGTGACTTGAGGTGCCCACTGTATAAGGTCCATGTCTCTGAGCCATACAGGAGGACGGGTATCACTACAGCCCTGTAGACCATGAGCTTAGTGGCAGATTTGAGGGCCTGGTCTTCGAACACTCTCCTCCTCAGGCGGCCGAAGGCTGCACTGGCGCACTGGAGGCAGTGTTGAACCTCGTCGTCGATGCCTGCCCTCGCTGATAATAGGCTCCCGAGGTATGCAATTATTCATCCTCTCACAGACCTCAATTATTTTCATGTGATAAACTGATTGAGAATAGAAAGAGGGTTAGTGCTCGAGATCTTAACCACTCGACCACCAAGGAAAAATTACGATAATTGTATATATTATATATATATATATATATCTATACAAATAGAATCATAGAATCAGAAAGTTTCAGCACAGAGTGAGGCCATTTCAGCCCATCGTGTCCGCACCGGCCGACCAAGAGCTATCCAGCCTAATCCCACTTTCCAGCTCTCAGTCCAGAGCTCTGTAGGCTGCGGCACTTTAAGTGCACATCCACGTATCTTTTAAATGTGGTGAGGGTCCCTCCCTCTACCACCCTTTCAGGCATTGAGTTCCAGACCCCACCACCCTCTGGATGATGAAATGTCCCCTCATATCTCCTCCAAACTTCCCCCAATTACTTTAATTCTACGCCCCTTGGTTGTTGACCCCTCTGCCAAGGGAAACAGGACCTTCCAATCCATTCTATCCAGGCCCCTCAATTTTATACACCTCAATCAGGTCTCCGCTCAGGAGCCTCTGTTGCAAAGAAAACAGATTCAGCATCTCCAAACTATCCTCATAGCCAAAATTCTCCAGACCAGGCAACATTCTAGTAAATCTCCTCTGCACCCTTTCCAGTGAAATCACATCTTTCCTGTAATGTGGTGACTAGAACTGCACGCAGTACTCCAGCTGTGGTGTAGCCAGTGTTTTGTACAGTTCAACCATAACCTCCTTTTTTTTTAAATTTTTTTTTTTGAAATTCGTAGCCAATCGTTCCAATTCTTTGTCAAATCACAAACGCCAGAGGTCACCTTGCACATGCCAAGGATCACTCTGCGCCAATGCTCTTAGCCAAAAGGCCTAGAGCCACTGCACCGTTCCTGGAAGTACTGCAATACCAGGTTCGTGCCATGGAGGTGGATGGGTCAAGCCACCCCACACACCTCCGTGAAGGTGGATGGGTCAAGCCACCCCACCCACCTCCTGTTTCCAAAAAGGCAAGCATATACCTTCCTGACCAGGGAGAAACCACCCGGAGGTCATGGTGGCTGGTCAGGTCAGTTACGCATGATCTTAGCCAAAAGGCCATAACCTCCTTGCTCTTGTATTCCATGCCTTGACTAATAAAGGCAAGTATTCCATATGCCTTCTTAACCACATTAACTACCTGGCCTGCTACCTTCAGGGATCTGCGGACCTGTACTCCAAGGTCCCTTTGTTCCTCTACACTTTTCATTGTCGTACCATTTAATGTGTATTCCCTTGCCTTGTTAAACCTCCCCAAATGTATTACCTCACACTTATCTGGATTGAATTCCATTTGCCACAGTTCTGCCCACCTGACCAGTACATTGATCATCATCATCATAGGCGGTCCCTCGATCGAGGACGATTTGCTTCCATGAGTTCACAGGAGTTTCGATGAAGGACCCGATGTTCCAGTCCTGAATCCAATTGAGTGGGTGGAAGATCCCTTTGTGTGGATTTTTTTAACGTGAGGTGACTGTTGCACATCAGCAATCACACGGGCTTGACAGAGCTGGGTCTTGGTCCAGTGGAAAGGGTTAACCAAGACGACAGGAGACCAGCTCTGCTGCATGGACCCAGTGCCCACACATATCGCAGTGTGGGCTGGGCCCATGCTGCCCCTGGGCCGTTGGCTCTTCTGGGCCCCGTCCCCTCATCTGTCGCACCTCCTCCACGATCTGTCACCGCTCCTCCACCATAAACATTCACCGCATCTCGCCACAAACACTCACCACTCATCCACCCCGACCTTCCCACTCTTCTGTACCTGGGCCCTGCCAATGTTCTTGCTCACGCTCCAAAATGACGACCAGGGTTTTGATGACGTCACCCAGACGCCCATCTCAAAAACGTCGGTATTTGTTTAAATACCTTAAAAATGTTAACATATATGGAATGAAGCTTGAAGCACCTCCCGGAATTCCTTGCAAGATGGGATTATGGTTTGTTGATCCAGATTCCAGAATTCATGGAGAGATGTTACCCGTGGTATAAGGTGGTGTGGCTGGATTCCGATGGACTGCATGGATAGCTTACCAACTTCGCTTGTTGTTTTAGTATCATCGCGCTGGTCCCTCGGAGAACAGTGTGAAGTGGTGGGAGGATCAATGTGGCCAGGATTCGTGTCCTGGTCAATATTTATCCCTCAATCAACATCACAGAGACAGATGATCTGGTCATCATCACACTGCTGCCTATAGGAGCCTGCCGTGTGCAAATTGGCGGCTGTGTCTCCCACACTACAAGAGTGACCGCACTTCAAAAAGTACTTCATTGGCTGCAAAGCGCCTTGAGATATCCATTGATATCTTCCTGTAGTCCGCCACTTTCTTCTTCATTATCAACCACTCAGCCTATTTTAGTGTCATCTGCAAACTTCTTACTCATACCCTCAACATTTAAGTCCAAGTCATTGATGTATACCACAAAAAGCAAGGGACCCAGCACTGAGCCCTGCGGAACCCCACTGGATCACAAAATCAACCATCAACCATTACGCTTTGATTCCTGCCTCTGAACAAATTTTGGACCCAACTTGCCACTTTGCCCTTGAATCCCATGAGCTTTTACATTCGTAACCAGTCTGCCAAGTGTGACCTTCTCAAAAGCTTTGCTAAAGTGCATATACATTACATCATACCACTGCCCTCATCAACCCTCCTGGTTACCTCCTCGAAAAATGCAATCAACTTAGTCAGACACGACCTTCCCTTGACAAATTCATGTTGACTATCCTTGATTAATCCATGTCTTTCCAAATGAAGATTTATCCTGTCCCTCAGGATTTTTACAAATAATTGCAAAAGGTTCGGCTGGCCAGCCTGTATTTACTCAATCCCTTTCTCCCTTTTTAAACAAAGGTACAACATTAGCAGTGCTCCAATCCTCTGGCCCCGCATCTCTCGCCAGTGAGGATTGGACAATGGTGGTCAGAGCCTCTGCTATTTCCTCTTTTGCTGCTCTTATCAGCCTGAGATACATTTCATCCGGGCCTGGGGATTTATCCACTTTCAAAGCTGCTAAGCCACCAATACTTCCTCTCTCACTATGTTTATTTCATCTAATATTTCACACTTCTCCACCCTTATTGCAAAGTCCACATCGCCCCTCTCTTTTGTGAAAACAGATGCAAAGTTTTCATAAAGAATCCTACCCAAGCCTTCCGCCTCCGCGTACAGATTCCCTTAATGGACTCTAATAGGCCCCACTCTTTCTCTAGTTATCATCATGCTCTTAATGTATTTATAAAACATCTTTGGGTTTTCCCAGATTTAATTGCCAACATTCTCTCATGCTCTCTCTTTGCTTTCCTGATATATTTTTTAATTGCACCTCTGCACCTCGAGAGTTTCTGCAGTATTGAGTTATCGGTATCTGTCATAAGCTTCCCTTTTTTTCGTTAACTTTCCCTGTATGTCCCCTGACATCCCGGGAGCTCTAGATTTGTTAGTCCCACCTTTGTTTTAAGGGAACATACTTGCTCTGTACCCTCAGGATCTCCTCCTTGAATACCTCCCACTGCTCTGACACTGATTTTAAGCAAGTAGCCGTTCTCAGTCCACTTTGGCGAAATTCCATCTCAGCTCAGTAAAATTGGCTTTACCCCAATTGAGAACTTTTATTCCTGGTCCCCTTTGTCCTGTTCCATAACTACCCTAAACCTTACTGAGTATGATCACTCGCACCAAAATGCTCTCCCACTGATACCCCTTCTACCTGCCCCTCTTCGATCACAAGACCCAGTCCAGAACCGCCCCTCCCTTGATGGGCTTGTTACATACTGGATAAAGAAGTTCTCCTGAATGCATTTCAGGAATTCTCCACCATCTGTACCATTCACACTATCATTTTCCCAGTTAATATTCGGGTAGTTAAAATCCTCCACCAATACAGCTCTATAGGTTTTGCACTTCTCAACAATCTGCCCATATACTTGTTCTTCTATCTCCCTCTAACTGCCCGGGGGTCTATAGTGCACTCCCAGTAGTGTGATCGCCCCTTTTTTGTTCTTTCATTCAACCCACATGGCCTCGTTTGATGACCCCTCTAACACATCTTTCCTTTTCACAGCTGCAGGATCCGTCAATAATCTCTCACAACTCAACTGAAAGCAGCCGGAATGTGCAGCTTTGAGAGGGGCTTTCTGCACCGTCAGGGCTGGAAACTGTAGAGTTTGAATGTGTACCGAACTGTACAGAGTATTCAACAAATATAGCAGGACTGGGAGACATTGTGCTTTGTTAATACTGAACCAGAAATGCACATTATTCAATGCTTCTCATATTTAATTGAGCATGTTTTCAGCTGGTTTTGAAACGGGAACCTTTTGCGTGTTAAGCGAATGTGATGACCACTACACTACGGAACACACGCTTTCAAAGCAGACTGCAACCTGAATGCAGCAACTTAGACCGCTCGGCCATCCTGACTGCTCAATATTATGTGTGGCCACCTGCAGTTTGATTTTGAACTTTTGTGTCCTGTCACATGAAGTAAATGAGGACAGCAGGCGTATCTCTGCCTGACACCGGGGAAACAGTGAGACAGACCTTGGAGCAAGGGTCTGGTTATTGCGAAACAGCAAAGAAAATATTAATTCTGGAATTACCCAAAAGAACAGGGACCTCAACATGATTTAAACATGCAACTTTCTGATCAAGAGGCAGACACACCACCGCTGCATCACGAGACCTAAACAGTGAGTCTGAGATGTTCGTCAAAATGAAGGTTCTGCAATAAAAGGGGCTTTAAAATCCCCGCCCATTCCCACCGGCAGTGCTCACCTGCCAGTCACCACATGTTTATTTGTTAAACTTTTGTGTTGCTTTCACGGGAAAGCATCATTAATTAACCCATCACCTTATTTTGCACAATGAAAGAAATGCTAACTGAGGGAGAGTTGATACTTTAATCAATAAATACAGCAAATGCTGGAAATCTCAGCAGGTCAGGCAGCATTTGCTCGGAGACTCAACTCGGCTCTGATTGTTCATCCACAGCAAGTTTAAACATAATTCTCCCACTTGGGATCGAACCAGGGACCTTACACGTATAGAGCAAACGTGACAACCACTACACTGCGGAAACCTCTGGCAAAGCAGCCCCAACAGAGCTGACCAGTGAGCTCCCTCTGTGCTGATCGGGAATGTGCTGGCTCACCTTAAACAACTTCTGTCCCACACTCAAAGCTCTCAATCCTTCTCCTCTGCTGCCTTGACAGAAATGTCACGGATCACCCAGCCACCGTGTTCACTTCCACATCCTCACAGTGGGGCCACAGAGGCTCCTACCGTCTCCCCGCGATCAGCGAACTCACCCAGTTTGTAAAATTAAACCCCGAACACCTGTCCGGCAAAGGGTAGGAGAAGCGGGAGAGTGTGTAAGCTCGTTCTGTAACAGATAGTAGTGGGGTTATTAACGGCGATTACAGCAATCATTAATCCTCTCACACACCTCAATTATGTTTCTGCGATGAACTGATTGAGAATGGAAAGAGGTTTAAAGCTCGAGATCTTAACCACTCGACCAGAGAACAGCTTCGATAATTTGTATAAATATAAAAATATATATTTATTTATGGACCTGAATATCAACGGCTAGCTGCCGAGACCTCATGGCGCGACGGTCGTGCATCTAACTTTGAGCGAGAGAAATTGTTCCACAGTGACACCCATTTCATCTTTTGTTCCCTTTTAAACACTAGAAACTGAGACAGGGGAATAAATAGAGAAACCAAAGCTCAACGATACAGACAAGAGGAAGAGAGAAGGGGAAACACTGTCCCCACCCAGAACTAATGCAGAAACCCCTCTGCTGCGCTCGGGGTGGCCACCCACAGCCTGGATACACTAACATCCCAACAGCTCATTGACTGTCGGAGTGGGACCATGCGGCGCTTCAGAAGACAGGTCTAAAAAGCAAAGTCACTGAATCGATCTCATGTGCTCCTTCTGCCAAGAATAGCTACACACAAAAAATGCTTTTATAAAAGTTACACCTTATCTCCAGGTTTGTCAAAAAGTTAGCTTGTTGGTCAAGGGGTATGATTCTTGTTTCTGGCTTGTTAATTGAAATTTGTGAGAGATCCCGGCCGAGCCCATTATTCTGCCGCGAATTTTGAAATTACATCGAACTTTTGCAAAGAAGGACTTACATTTCTGCAATGCCTTTCAGGAACTCATGATGCCCCAAAGCACTTTACAGTCGTTGAGTTATGTTTGAAGTGTTGTAGTGTGGGGAAAGATGTGCCCAAATCACCCCACACGAACCTCAACTCTTTGCGAAGGAGTTCGGTGCAAATAATCAGGTGCCTCAGGGACTTAGACTTTCTTTGAATGAGTTCTGCTTGGACCTGTATTCAAGCTTGAAACAGCAACTGGGCTTCCATCTCACGGGAGCAGCGTGTAGCGGTTAGCGAGTAGGTGACGAGGTTTGGGGTTGATGTACGTCACTTTCAATCTTTGAAATTTCACCAAGCAAAGAAATGATGAATCCAACTGTCCCTGTAATCCTTTTGTTCAGGTTTAATCACAGGAATATCTGCAGTCAGGAGGTGAAAAGTAATTAAAACCTACGACCGGCTTCGGGACAATCAGAATACTTTGTCACGGACAAGGCACTGGAAGGCTGGAAGGTAGATCACACCGGTTGCAGGAGAGCTGGTTGGTGGTGACATGGAAGTGTCTGCAGTGTGCGGGACCAGACTGCTTCCACACATCCACAATGAATGTCCCACCCTTTATTTGGGAAAAGTACAACTGAGAGTGGACAAGTTCCATCCCGGTCGGAGCATTCTGAAGCTTTAACTGACTGACACCCTGGTTTGGGATGTCTTGCAATTTACATTTAAGTTAGTCTCTGTGGCGCAATGGGTTAGTGCATTCGGCTGTTAACCGAACGGTTGGTGGTTTGAGCCCACCCAGGGACGATGCCTTTAACTGTTTTTTCCCCGAGGATTCGGTGCCGCACAGTTCCAGGTTGTCATTGTGCGTTTTGGCTGCACGAATATATTCCGCAAACATTGCCAGCTGTGCTGTTATCCAGTGACTTCCCACTCCAATACTTTTATGAACATTTAGTTCATGGAAAACGATAACAATTTTTTACATGGACCATGGTCCTCCATCCAGTCCACGAGAAATAAATTACGTTATTGTGTTTAAAGGAACTGGTGGAAATTGTCTGACCTATCCTTATGGCTTTGCTCAGATTCTGAGAGTTAACAGTTTGCGAAGAATTATCTCATGCCCAATGCCAAGCACGAAAATGTCTCTCAGCATTTGTTCTAGGAATCCCTTAAATTCGCAATGTCCTGCGAGGCGCCTTAATTCGGCAACATAGCTCACCACTTCCTGGCCCTCCGACCGTTGGCTTGTGTAGAACCGATACCTCGCCATCAGATCGCTTTCTTTAGGATTTAGATGCTCGCAGACCAGCGTACACAATTCTTCATAGGATTTAGTTGTTGGTGTCACCAGAGCTAGAAGATTCTTCATGACGCCATAGGTTGTTGCCCCACAGACGGTAAGGAGGGTCACCCTTCATTTGGCAGCGTTCTCGTCCCCTTCCAGCTCGTTGGCCACGAAGTATTGGTCGAGTCTCTCCACAAAGGCTTCGCAATCGTCCACTTCTGAGAATTTCTCCAGGATACCAACTATTGCTTGCATTTTTGCATGGTTGTTCATTTTCTCGTCACCAATTGATACGGTCATAATAAAGGATGAAACTTAGTATTGTGAACAATGAGTAAGTGTGACCTTAGCTCCTTTAATAAGACTCCAGGGTACAGGTACCTCGTGGGTGGCCTGCTTATATACCATGCTCCCAAGGGACACTGGGATCCCTTGGGACTCCGACAGGTAGGCCCTCTGGTGGTGGTGTGTACAGGTTGTCAAGGGTTAAATACATAACACAAGATGTGTACAGAAATCAACCATCAAAAGCCCTGTCATTAACCGCAAGAGGTTTCCTGCAATTTTCTGATCGCAAAGCGCTTTCAGTCCTTGTCCTTAAAATTGCAGACGTGGAAATTGGGGAGTTTAATGACTTTGAAAGGAGGACATTGTTGTTTGATGCCGTTCTGGTCAGAGAAATGTTTGTGAAAGGAACTTTTTGCAGAGAGAGGGATTGAGCATTTCAGCTTGTTCCTGAACATTTCTCTCTGGGCACTGAGCTAAGCAGCAGTTTCTGTCGTGTCGTGGTTATCACATTTCCCTCACACGTGAAAAGTTCCCGGTTCAAGCCTGCGCAGAAACATTATTTCTCAAACAAAAACTTGTCTGCAATAAAATTAAATAAAAGCTGTTTTGGATACATTGTTGAATGAGCAATGAACATTTAAAACCAGTCTCCTCAAATACAGATTGTGTAAAATCAGATCGGGGATAAAACTTCATCAAGGATTAAAGTTTCATGAATTATTAAAGTTCACTTATTGAAGTTTTGACTGTCCCTGTTAGCATTTCATTCATTCTGTGAAACAACACGATCGGTTTATACCAGCAGATCTAAGCTGCATTTGAAACCACAAACAACTCATTAATTATTCGCTTTTCCCCAGTTCCAGAGCTCAGAGGGTTATTGTCCATCCCTGGGATGCAAGCTACCTCAGACCCAGGCCAAAGCTCCCCGTACACCGGGCACAGGCTCAGGAAAACCCCGGGGGAGAGGTTATCCCGGTCACTGGGCCTTCCAGCAACACTGAACAAGCGCCCGGTCTGAAACTTTCCAGAGTAATAACTTGTAACTGGAGCATCTAACAGTAAGGACGGCCGAGCGGTCTGAGGCACTGCTTTCATTATTTGATTAAATTATCAATTCTCCCTCAGTTCGCATTTTTATCATTGTGCAAAAGAAGATCATGGGTTCATTAATGATATTTACCTGCGAAAGCAACATAAAAGTTTAATGAAAAGTAATCGCCCAACGTGGGGCTCGAACGCACGACCCTGAGATTAAGAGTTTCATGCTATACCGACTGAGCTAGCCGGGCTTCACAAAATTTGCTCTGTCAATCCCCTTCAGAATATTGTCCGTTTCAATGAGATCACCTCTCATTCTTCGAAACTCCAGAGAGTATCTGCATATTCTGCACAATCTCTCACCAGAAGACAGTCCTCTCATCCCAGGAATCAATCTGGTGAACCTCTGTTGTACCACCTCCAAGGCAAGTGTATCCTTCCTCAGATAAGGAGACCAAAACTGTGTGCAGTACTCCAGGTGTGATCTCACCAGGGCCCTGTACAATTGGAGCAAGACCTCCTTAGTCTTGTACTATGGGCTGTTTATTAGGTACTATGGGCCGAATATCCTGTTTTTCTGCTGATTCTACGGTTGTATAAAAAGTTATTAAAATTCGACAGTCACTCGGCAAACATATTTGTATTTCCTTCAGTGTGCAACACATGTGGGTGGATTAATGAAGATTGAAACAATTATTCAGTATCTCACAGACTTGAATTATTTTTGTCAACTTGTTCTGTAAAAATGCTTTCCCTGACCAGGAATCAAACCCAGACCACGGCAGTGAGAACACCAAATCCTAACCACTAGACTACCAGGTAACACTGCTTGCAGCCTCTGTGATAGCTTTAAATATAGTCAGCTTACAATCACAGCTGAGAATTGTGCGGTGACACGGCGTGTAACTGGATTTGCTGGGAGCAGCGTGGAGGCCCCGACCTGCGTGAGAACACCAGCGGCAGGTTGGGGCCATAAAAGGAGCGGTGAGCGGCGGCCTGGGAGCAGCGTGGTGGTGTACCACGGCAAGGTACAGCGCGAGCTGGTGCAGGAGGGCGACGGCAGCGAAGAGTGACGTCATCAAAGTCCAGGTTGGTGATTGGAGCGTGGGCAGGTACAGCAGGAGCAGCGAGAGACTGTGGAGGGATGTGATCGGGGCCCAGGGGCGGGGTGAGTTCGGGGCCAGGGGCCCAGGGGCAGCACGAGCCAGCCCACACTGCGATATGTGTGGGCACTGGGTCCGTGCAGCAGAGCTGGTCTCCAGTCGTCTTGGTTAACCCTTGCCACTGGACCAAGACCTCGCTCTGTCAAGCCCGTGTGATGGCTGGGGTGCAACGGCCACCACACGTTAAAAAAATCCACGCACAGGTATCTTCCACACTACAACATGCAGTTCGGGACCTGGAATATTAGGTCCATCATTGAAACACCTGTGAACTCATCCTTTTTTGGCGTGGAAGCAAGTCATCCTCGCTTCGAGGGACTGCCTATGATGATGATGAACTGGATTTGCTGCAGTCCGCGGGCAGCAGGTGATGAAAGCGGGCGTGAGAGGGTGAGTGACAGGTGGGCACTGCTTCTGATGCTGTCTGACCCACGCTGGGAGTGGCCGGGGATTTTAAAGCCCTTTCATTGCCCCAATTCAGGGTAAATGAAACTGTGTTTCAGGAACCTTCATGTATATAAACATGGGCGCTCTGCGCTGTGGACCTCGTGGTGTAACGTAGTGTGTCTGACTCCAGATCAGAAGGCTGCGTGTTTATATCACGTCGGGGTCACTGTACTTTTCCATATTGTGCTTCCGGAATTGAGATTTTCTTTGCTGTCTCACAATTTGCTTTCCCACCCATCTTTGTATCATCAGCAAACTTGGCTCCATTACACTCGGTCCCTATATCCCTGGGATAGGGGAGGGAAGACACACCGGAGAAGTGTGAGCTTGTGGACCGGAGAAGTTGCAGCTGCTGGAGCTGTGCGTTTTATCGGGGAGGGACGGGGGGAGAGCCCGCCGAGCGACCGGAGAAGCTGAGAAGCTGCTGTGCTTTTCATCGGGTTTGACACTGTTTAAAAATGGCAGAGTGCCAAGTTTTCTCTCCCTACTGCCCATGTGCGAAGGTGCCGGCAGTGTTTTCGGCGCAGGCATTTGGCTCCGCCCCCCACTTCACCATCGACACCACGCCAGGACTCCGGGGACTGTACACAGCGGCCAGGATGGGGCGAGTTTTTCCCCGAGCCGTTTCCAGCACGCAATGTCGGTGCGCTTGAGGTCAGTGCGCCGACAAAACTGCTTGGGGAAAATCTAGCCCTTGAAGAGTAAGGAGTACACTGAAGGAAATACAAATATGTTTGCCGAGCAACTGTCAATTTTAATAACTTTTTATACAACCATCGAATCAGCAAAAAAACAGGGCACTCGGCCCATAGTACCTAATATATAGCCCACAGTACAAGAGTAAGGAAGTCTTGTTACAATTGTACAGGGCCCTGGTGAGACCACACCTGGAGTACTGCACACAGTTTTGGTCTCCTTATTTGAGGAAGGAAATAGTTGCCTGGGAGGTGGTACAACAGAGGTTCACCAGATTGATTCCTGGGATGAGAGGACTGTCTTAAGGAGAGAGATTGTGTAGAATGGGCCGATACTCTCCGGAGTTTAGAAGAATGAGAAGTGATCTCATTGAAACACACAATATTCTGAAGGGGATTGACAGGGTAGATGCTGAGAGGTTGTTTCCCCCGGGCTGGAGTGTCTCGAACCAGGGGCCACAGTCTCAGGTTAAGGGGTCGGCCATTTAAGACAGAGATGAGGAGGAATTTCTTCACTCAGAGGGTTATGAATCTGTGGAATTTTCTGCCCCACAGGCCTGTGGATGCTGAGTCTCTGAATATATTCAAGGCTGCGTTAGATAGATTTTTGGAGTCTCGGGGAATCAAGGGATCGAGAGATCACTGGAGTTTGGAAGAATGAGAGGGGATCTCATGGAAACATATAATATTCTGACGGGACTGGACAGGTCCCGATGTTGGGGAAGTCCACAACCAGGGGTCAGAGTCTAAGGGATAAGGGGTAAGCCATTTAGGACTGAGATGAGGAGAAACTTCTTCGCTCAGAGAGTTGTTAACCTGTGGAATTCTCTGCCGCAGAGAGTTGTTGATGCCAGTTTGTTAGATATATTCAAGAGGGAGTTAGATGTGGCCCTTGTAGCTAAAGGGATCAAGGAGTATGGAGAGAAAGCAGGAAAGGAGTACTGAGCTGAATGATCATCCATGATCTTATTGAAGGGCGGTGCAGGCTCGAAGGGCCGAATGGCCTACTCCTGCACCTATTTTCTATGTTTCGATGTTTCTATGTCCTGCTACTGTTCTTTAATAATGGATTCCAACATTTTCCCAACCACAGATGTTAGGCTAACTGGTCTGTAGTTTCCTGATTTTTGTCTGCCTCCTTTTTTAAATAGGGGCGTTACATTTGCAGTTTTCCAATCTGCTGGGTCCTCCCCAGAATCCAGTGAGTGCATGTCCACAGATTCCTGAAAGTAGCAGGCCAGGTAGCTCAGGTGGTTGAGAAGAAATATGGAATGCTTGCCTTTATTAGCCGAGGCATAGAATACAAGAGATGGGGTCGGTGGGACAGGTTAGGTCACAGCTGGAGTACTGCTTGCAGTTCTGGTCGACATATTACAGGAAGGACGTGATTGCACTGAAGAGGGTACAGAGGAGATTTACGAGGATGTTGCCGGGAGTGGAGAATCTTAGCCATGAGGACAGATTAGATAGGCTGAGTTTGTTTTCCAAGGAACAGAGCCTCATTGAGGTGTATAAAATTATGAGGGTCCGAGATATAGTGGATAGAAAGGACCTTTTTCCCTTAGCAGAGGGATCAACAACAAGGAGGCATAAATTTGAAGTAATTGAGAGAAAGTTTAGAGGGGATATTTCTTCACGCAGAGGGTTGTGGGGGTCTGGAACTCACTGCCTGAAAGGGTGGTAGAGGCAGAATCCCTCACCACATTTAAAACGTGCTTGGATGTGCACCTGAAGTGCCGTAACCTGCAGGGTTATGGACCTCGAGCTGGAAAGTGGGATTAGGATGGATAGCCTCTTGTTGGCCGGTGTGGACATGATGGACCGAAATGGCCTCCTTCCGTGCTGTAAACTTCTTTGATTCTATGAACTCGTTTGCAAAGAGTTGAGGTGATTTGGGCACATCTTTCCTCACATGACAACATTTCAAAGGCAACTCAACGGCTGTAAAATGCTTTGGGGCATCATGAGTTCCTGACAGACGCTGCAGAAATGCAAGTCCTTCTTTGCAAAATTTCAATGCAAACTCAAGCCTCGTCTGTGATTTGAAGCCAGGATTTTTCTGCAAATTTCAAGTAACAACCGCAAAGCAAGAATCATACCCCAAGACCAACAAACCACCTGCTTTGCAAATGTGGAGAGAAGATGTAACCATTAGTGAAGCATTTTTAGTGTGTGTTGCTGTTCTTGATCGGCGGAGCACATGAGACGGAATCAGTGACTTTGTCTTTTCGACATGTTTTCTGAAGCATCGCACGGTCCCACTCCTTCAGCCAATGAGCTGTTGGGACGTTAATGTATCCATCATCATCATCATCATAGGCGGTCCCTCGAAACGAGGATGACTTGCTTCCACGCCGAAAAAGGATGAGTTCACAGGTGTTTCAATGAAGGACCCGAACGACATCCCAAAGGGTGGAAGATGCCTGTGCGTGGATTTTTTTAACGTGTGGTGGCCGTTGCACCCCAGCCATCACACGGGCTTGACAGAGCGAGGTCTTGGTCCAGTGACAAGGGTTATCCAAGACGACAGGCGACCAGCTCTGCTGCATGGACCTAGTGCACACACATATCGCAGTGTGGGCTGGCCCGTGCTAACCCTGGGCCCCTGGCCCCGAACTCATGCCTCCGCTGGGCCCCGATCACGTCCCTCTACAGTCTCTCGCCGCTCCTTTGCCCCGATCTCGCCGCTCCTGCTGTACCTGCCCACGCTCCAATCACCGACCTGGACCTTGATGACATCACACTTCGCTGCCGCCGCCCTCCTGCACCAGCTCGCGCTGCTCCCTGGAGTAGTCTCCCGGGACCTCCAAGCTGCTCCCAGGGCGGCTCGCCGTTCCTTTTATGGCCCCGACCTGCCGCTGGTGTTCTCCCGTTAGTGTATCCAGGCTGTGGGTGGCCACCCCGAGCGCAGCAGAGGGGTTTCTGCATTAGTTCTGGGTGGGGACAGTATCTTTCCCCTTCTCTCTTCCTCTTGTCTCTATCCCTGTGCTTTTATTTCTCTATTTATTTCCCCTGTCTCAGTTTCTAGCGTTTAAAAGGGAACAAAAGATGAAATGGGTGTCTCTGTGGAACAACTTCTCTCAATCAAAGTTAGACGCACTACCACTTCCCCATGAGGTCTAGGCAGCTCGCCATTGATATTCAGGTTCATATATAAATATATATAAATATATCTATATGTATCATAACCGTTCCCTGGTGGTCGAGGGGTTAAGATCCGGCGCACTAAACTGGTTTCAATTCTCGATCAATTCATCGGATAAAAATAATTGAGGTCTGTGAGACGATTAATAATTGCTGTAATCACCATGAATACCAATACTTTCTGCGATAGACCGAGCTTACAGACTATCTTGCTTCTCCTGCCCTTTGCCAGGCACGTGTTCGGGGTTTAATTTAGTAAACTGGGCGAGTTCGCTGATCGCGGGGAGACGGTAGGAGCCTCTGTGGCCCCACTGTGAGGATGTGGAAGTGAACACGGTGGCTGGGTGATCCGTGACATTTCTGTAAAGGGCAGCGGAGGAGAAGGATTGAGAGCTTTCAGTGTGGGACAGAAGTTGTTTCAGGTGAGCCAACACATTCCTGATCAGCACAGAGGGAGCTCACTGGTCAGCTCCCCTCTGTTGGGGCTGTTGTGCCAGAGGTTTCTGTAGTGTAGTGGTTATCACATTTGCTTTATAAGTGAAAAGTACCCGGTTTGATTCTGGGTAGAAACATTATGTTTAAACTTGCTATCTCGGAACAATCGGAGGAGAGTTTAGTGTCCTGGAAAATGCTGCCTGACCTGCTGAGATTTCCAGCATTTGCTGTTTTTATTTGCTATTTATTCTCCTGGTAAAAGGGCTCCCTTATTCCTTAATTGCTCTTTATTTAACCAATAAATAGATAACTTTGAGTGAGAGAAAACGGATCCACCGGGGACCTTTCGTGTGTGAGGCCAACGTGATATCCGCCACACTGCAGCCCATCAAAGGGCGAGAAACCACTGAATATAAAGGATGAGCTCACAAATATCAGGGGCAGTGCAGTCTGGTCAACGTCAAACCCTCCTTTCTTATTCAGCAGAGGCATGAACGGGAGTCAGACGTCACAAAGTTTAATTAAAGATACAAATACAAGTAAAACTTCCAAATCTTTTCACTGTAAAATTCTTTCACTTTATTTGTAATCCTACTGCGTTGGATCTGAAAATGAGCACCGTGGGATTTTATCTTCACTACAGATTCTATTTTCTATGCACGGAAGGAATAACCGATGCTGTTAAATTTGACAAAAGTTGCCCCAGATTCCCGGTGTCATCAGCAATGAAGATTTTGAAACAATCCCTGACAAAAATTGTGTAAAATGGGACCTGGTTTAACAGTTAACATGCAAAACACAGAAGAAATGTTTGAAGTATCGACTGTCCCTCAGTCAGCATTTCTTTCATTGTACAAATGAAGGTGACGGGTTAATTAATGATGCTTTTCCATGAACGCAATACAAAAGTTTAAGAAAAAAACATACGGTGACTGGCAGGTGAGCACTGCTTCTGACACCTGGTGGGAATGGGCGGGGAATTTAAAGCCCCTTGTATTGTGAAAGCTTCATATAGAGGAACATCTCACACACATTGTGTAGGCCTCGTGGCGCAACGGTAGCGTGTCTGACTCCAGATCAGAAGGTTGCGTGTTCAAATCACGTCAGGGTCACTGTTCTTTCAGAATTAATATTTTCTTTGCTGTTTGGCACTAACCAGACCCTTGCTCCAAGGTTTGTCTCATTGTTTCCCCGGTGTCAGGCAGAGATACGCCTGCTGTCCTCATTTACTTCATGTGACAGGACACAAAAGTTCAAAATCAACTTGCAGGTGGCCACACACACCGCCGAGTGGTCTGAGGTGCTGTGATTAGATCGCAGTTTTATCTGGAGGTGTGGGTTTGAATCCAACTTCTGACATTTCTTGTTTTTAATCATTAAGCGAAACTCATTGTTTGACACCACGACCAACTCCTTAAAAGTGGGATTCAGCAGTTCACCTGCTCGCTTAACATTTCCTTCTGACCTGGTGCTGAAAGTGGAGATGTTTCCGCAGTGTCGCGGTTAACACGTTCGCCTCACACGCGAAAGCTCACCAGGCGGGAATATTTTCTGTTGCTTTCTCCTCATGCATGCTCAGGGGCGAGTTTGTTCTCCTGTGAAAAGTTCATCAGATGATAAGCATGTAAGAATTAGGGGCCGGAGTACGCCATTCGGCCCCTCGAGCCTGGTCCACCATTCAAGAAGATCCTGGCAGTTCCTCGACAGCAAGTTTAAACATCTGGGGCGGAGCCAACAGGCGCCTGTCTGCAATCAGTGAGAGAACGGTATGTTTGGCAGAAGCCTGGCGAGCTCACTCGCTGGAATATCAGACTTTTAATCTCAGGGTCGTGGTTTCGACACCCACATTAGACATTTACATTTTTCATAGAATTATAGAATGATAGAAGTTTGCAGCACAGAAGGAGGCCATTTTGGCCCATCACTTCCGCCCCGGCCAACAAGAGGCGATCCAGCTTCATCCCACTTTCCAGCTCTGGGTCCATAACCCTGCAGGTTACGGCACTTCAGGTGCACATCCAAATACTTTTTACTTGTGGTATCTACCTCCGCCATTCTTTCAGGCAGCGAGTTCCTGACCCCCACAAACCTCTGCATGAAGAATTTTACCTTCAAATCCTCTTTAAACCTTCTACCAATTGCTTTAAATATATGCCCCCTGATTGTTGACCCCTCTGCTATCCACTATATCTAGGCCCCTCATAATTTTATACATCTCAATGTTGTCTCCCCTCAGCCTCCTCTGTTCCAATGAAAACAAACCCAGCCGATCCAATCTGTCCTCATAGCTAAGATTCTCCACGCCTGGCAACATCCTCGTAAATCTCCTCTGTACCCTCTCGTACAATCACATAATTCCTGTAATACGGTGACCAGAACTACATGCAATACTCCAGCTGTGGCCGAACCAGTGTTTTATACATTTCAAGCATAACCAACCTGCTCTTCTATCCCATGCCTCAGCCAATAAAGGTAAGCATTCCATGCGCCTTCTGACCCACCTTATCCAACTGGCCTGCTACCTTCAGGGATCTGTGGACATGCACTCCAAGGTCCCTTTGTTGTTCCACACTTCTCAATGTCGGACCATTTAATGTGTGTTTCTTTCCTTGTTTGCCCTCCCCAAATGCACAGCCTCACACTTCTCTGGATTAAATTAGTATCACCTGAAAACGTTTTATATTTAAGTTTAGATCATTGATGTTGCCACTAAAAGCCAGGGACCTAGCACTGAGCCCTGTGGAACCCCACTGGAACCATCCTTCCAGTCCCAAACACTCCCATCAAACATTACCCTTTGCTTCCTGCCTCTGAGCCAATTTTGGATCCAACTTGCCACTTTGCCCTGGTCCCATGGGCTTTTACTTTCGTGACCAGTCTTCCATGTGGGAACTTGGCGAAAGCTTTGCTAAAATCCTGAAACACGACATCATACGCACTGCCCTCATCAATCCACTTGGTTACCTCCTCAAAAAATTCAATCAAGTGAGTCAGACAAGACCTTCCCTGAACAAATCCATGCTGACTATCCGTGATTAACCCATGTCTTTCTAAATGCAGAAATTAAATAATTGATAAATTTTATCCTGCTTTCACGGGAAAACACCATTAATTAACCGATGATCTTTGTTGTGCATGTATAAAATAAGTATACACCCTGTACACTCAATGGACAGTTACATAAGACCACTGGATGTATCTTCACACTGTATGCACTATGCTTGTACCACCAGAGGGTGCAACTGGTGGAGATCTCGGGGTCACCTGTACACAACAGGTAACCAGGTATAAAAGGGAGCTCACAGTACTGTACCCTCACTCAGGAGCTGCAATAAGTGGACTAAGGTCACCACAGATCAAGTACAATACCTTACCTCATGGAGTCATTACGAGAGTGCTTACAGACACAATAACTGGTGACGAGAATACGAATTTCCATGTGACAATGGCTAACCTTGGCACGTTTGAACAATTCGCCGATGGGGAAGATTGGGAGGCCTTTGTGGAAAGGCTCGAACACTTCTTTATTGCGAATGACATGGGGGGAGATGACCCAACCTCGCTGGCTGATAAGTGCAGAGCTATCCTGCTCAGCAGTTGTGGGCCCACCGTCTATGGCCTTGTCAGGGACCTGCTAGTCCCAGAGAAGACAATAACATATCTGGAGCTTGTAACGCTGGTACAGGAACAGCTCAAACCTAAAGAGAGCATCCTCACAGCCAGACACCGGTTCTCTCCCCACCGGTGGATCCGAAGGCCAAGAAATCGCAAAATATGCTGCAGACCTGAGACGATTGGCCGTACCATGTGATTTTAGCGATCACCTCACCGAAGCACTAAGGGACATCTTTGTTATTGGAATCGGTCACGAGGGCCTTCTCCACAGGCTGCTCTCTGCGGACACCACGGTCACCCTGCAGAAGGCAATTAATGTAAGCCAGGCGTTCATGATCTTGGCCTGCGATTCTAAGTGGATGTCTCACCCCCAGGACTCTAACCCAGCAAGTACTGTGAACCGACTGGTGCCTTTTAGAGGCAGGGCTGCTGCTAGCAGTCTCTCTCAGGGAAGAGAGAACAGAACCCCGAGTCCCACAATCCTGAGTCCGCCACATGTGGCCAACCGGCCAACCCCATGCTGGCGCTGTGGAGGAAATCACAGGGCCCACTAGTGCCGCTATAAAGACTATACTTGCAAAGGCTGTAACATGAAGGGCCACCTCCAGCGAATATGCAAGAGAAATCATACTCACCGAGTCGATGGAGAGTTGGCTGATCATCCGGAGTCCAGCGACGATGAGGTGTACGGAGTGTTTACCTGCACCACCGAGAGTTCCCCGGTGAAAATGGAAGTTGAAGCCAACTATGTTCCAGTCACGATGGAGGTGGACACAGGGGCGAGCCAGTCACTGATGAATCAGGCGGCCTTTGAGAAACTCTGGGACAATCCAATCGAACGACCTAAAATGATCCCAATCGAAGTGAAACTGCTCACCTACACAAACGATACATCCCAGTCATTGGCAGCGTGGATGTCCAGGTGTCCCATGGCGGCGAGATGCACAGGTTACCTTTGTGGATCATTGCTGGGGATGGTCCAAAGCTATTAGGAAGAAGGTGGATGAAAAAGATCACTTGGAGCTGGGAAAAGATCCAACCTCCAGCGATCGACGTCCTCCGCGGCCCCGAAGTTGGATCCAGCACAACACCTGAAAAACCAACCGCCCAACTCGACTGTGAGGCGACGACACAGACCGCTCAACCCAACGGCGAGATGATCCAGCCAAACAACCAGACCTCACCTTCCAGGCTCCAGTGGCAGGACTCCAGAGAAGAAAATTCACGCAGAAGATAACTTCCTGGCTTCCGTGGCAGAACCTGGGGAGAAAAGGATCACCGCAGCCTACCTCATGGAGAGAAAGAAGATGGCGTCCGAACCACGAGGTGAAGCGCCTGAAGTCAAGATGGCGGCAGCCAGACCACAAGGGAGCAACACGTGATGCCGAATGGCGAACCGGATTGAGGTAAAGATTGAAAGACCCTCTTAAAGGAGAGCGGCAACCCATCACAATTAAAGTGACAGTTCCACTCTTTATACAGCGATGATGGTGATACAAATGTAAAAGATGTAACTGAAAATTTCAAGTTTGTAAATGTAACTAATCATGATAAGTCGGGCACTTGCGGTCAGAACCAAAGTATTGTGAGAGTAAACGAAGTGATGACGTGCGATGCTGGGATTTACAAGCATGCCGACAAAACCAAGGGCAACCTCCCGTCAGCACCCAGGTCCAGCGACCATGTAGCCTGCCCCTCCGGGACCAATGTGATACCCCAGGGAGTGTGGCCACACACAGAGGGAGCATACCAGCTGCAGGGCCAGTGATCAGCGGACGGCAAAGTCACCACGACCGGTACCCTGCCCCCGATCAGCTCTACCTCTCTGGCCACCAGGCCAGTACTGGCAGCGAGCGGATATCACCCTCCTGACCTCCCAACAGGACCTGGGATGACCAGGCTCCCACTATCACTGAAGAGCAGCAGGGAGACACCACACCCTTCAAAGGAGGACAGGAAGGCCACACACTCCTGTGGCTCTGCCCATCACTCAGCAACGGCAAAGGCTCTGAGACTCAGCCAGGTGAGCGATCTGAGCCCTCCCAGCTGGCAGGGGACACAGCGCCGCCATCAGACAACCTGGACGCAGTCTGGTGACTCTGGAACTAGTGTCCTCACCCACCTGCACCTACACAAACCAGGGGCAAGACTGTGATACCACGTATGTACCTTACCTGTAAAATGTACTTGTTCCACTACTGCAGAACCCAAACAGTGATGTAACTAATCCGATGTTTTTTTGTTCTTTCTGTCTGTACAGGTCTGCACATGCAGGTGTTGAGCCACACACATGGTCTATGTGTGGGGGGGGGGAGGGAGCGGGGGGGGGAATGGATGTATGTAGCCATGGACACACATGGATCACACCCAGAACCCACTCAACCCCCACTGCAACCTCCAACCATCCACTGCTGAACATTTCCCAATGTCGTGGTAATAAGGACTTGGGGGTCCACAGGGAGAGAACCAAGCCAAAGCATAGACAAGGTGCAAGGGCTTTGGGCACTCAAGTCTCGGGCCAGAGCACACAATGCAAAGGCAAGTGGCACAAGACTGAGGGGAGAGTGATGTTGTGTCTGTATAATATAAGTATACTCCCTGTACACTCAATGTACAGTTACATAAGACTACTGGATGTACCTTCACACTGTATATACGATGCCTGTACCACCAGAGGGTGCAACTGGTGGAGACCTCGGGATCACCTGTACACGACAGGTAACCAGGTATAAAACGGAGCTCACCATCCTGTACCCTCACTCAGGAGCTGCAATAAATGGACTAAGGTCACCACAGTTCAAGTACAATACCTTGCCTCATGGAGTCATTACTTGAGTGCTTACAGACACAATAGAAAGAGATTAAACATTAAATGGTAGGACATTGAGAATTGTAGAGGAACAAAGCGACCTGGGAGTGCATGTCCACAGATCCCTTAAGGTAGCAGGCAAGGTGGATTAGCTGGTTAAGAAGACATACAGAATGCTGGCCTTTATTAGCCGAGGCCTAGAATAAGAGAGCAGGTGGATTATGCTTGAATATAAAACACTGGCTAGGCCACAGCTGGAGTACTGCGTGCAGTTCTCGTCACCACTTTACAGGAAGAAGACTGTGATTGCACTGGAGACTTACAGAGGAGATTTCGAGGATGTTATCGGGAGTGGAGAATCTTAGCTATGAGGACAGATTGGCTAGGCTGGGGTTGTTTTTCTTGGAACAAAGTGGGCTGAGGGGAGGCATCATTGAAGTGTATACAATTATGAGGGGCCTTGATATAGTGGACAGAATGGGCCCATTTCCCTTAGCAGAGGGGTCAACAACCATGGGGCATACATTTTAAGTCATTGGTAGAAAGTGTAGGGGGGATTTGAGGGGAAATTTCTTCATGCAGAGGGTTGTGGGGGTCTGGAACTCACTGCCTTGAAAGGGTGGGAGAGGCAGAAACTCTCACCACATTTAAAAAGTGCTTGGATGTGCACCTGAAGTGCCGTAACCTGCAGGGTTATGGACCGAGAGCTGGAAAGTGGGATTAGGCTGGAGAGCCTGTTATTGGCCGGCACGGTCACGATGGGCCGAAATGGCCTCCTTCCCTGCTGTAAACTTCTGATTATATAATTCTATGAAAAATAATCACCCAACGTGGGCTCGCACCTCTGACCCTGAGATTTAGAATCTCATGATCTACTGGGCTTCTGCAAAATGCACCTTTTTGTCGTTGATACAGCTCCGCCCCAGATGTTTAAACTTGCTGTCGAGGAACTGCCAGGATCTTCTTGAATGGTGGACCAGGCTCGAGGGGCTGAATGGCCTACTCTGGCCCCTAATCCTTACATGTTTATGATCTTATGACATTTCACAGGAGAACAAACTCGCCCCTGAGCATGCATGAGGAGAAAGCTCCAGAAAATATTCCCGCCTGTTGAGCTTTCACGTGTGAGGCGAATGTGTTAACCGCGACACTGCGGAAACATCTCCACTTTCAGCACCAGGTCAGACGGAAGTGTTAAACGAGCAGGTGGACTGCAAAATCCCACTTTTTAGGCGTTGGTCGTGGTGTCAAACAATGAGTTTCGCTTAATGATTAAAAACAGGAAGTGTCAGAAGTGTGATGTGAACCCACACCTCCAGAGGAGACTGCGACCTAAACACAGAACCTTGGACCGCTCGGCCATCCTGACTATTTAGGGCAATATGTGGCCAACTACAGGTTTATTTTGAACTTTTGTGTCCTGTCACATGAAATAAATGAGGGCAGCAGGTGTCTCTCTGCCTGACACCTGGGAAACAGTGAGACAGACCTTGGAGCAAGGGTCTGGTTATTGCCAAACAGCAAAGAAAATATTAATTCCCGAATTACCCTGAAGAACAGTGACCTCGACGTGATCTGGGGTCAGACACGCTACCGTTGCGCCACGAGGTCGATACAGCACATCGGAAATGTTTGACTATATGAAGGTTTCACAATACAAGGGGCTTTAAAATCCCCGCCCATTCCCACCGGGTATCAGAAGCAGTGCTCACCTGCCAGTCACCGTATGTTTTTTTGTTAAACTTTTGTGTTACTTTCACAGGATTGAATCATTAATTAACCCCTCACCTTCTTTTGCACAATGAAAGAAATGCTAACTGAGGCAGAGTCGATACTTCAACCATTTTTTTCTGTGCTTTGCATAGAAACATAGAAACATAAAAACATCGAAAACAGGTGCAGGAGTAGGCCATTCGGCCCTTCGAGCCTGCACAACCATTCAATATGATCATGACTGATCATTCACCTCAGTACCCCTTTCCTGCTTTCTCTCCATACACTTGATACCTTTAGCTGTAATGGCCACATTTAACTCCCTTTTGAATATATCTAATGAACTGGCCTCAACAACTTTCTGTGGTAGAGAATTCCACAGGTTCAGAATTCTCTGAGTGTAGAAGTTTCTCCTCATCTCGGTCCTAAATGGCTTACCCCTTGTCCTTAGACTCTGACCCCTGGTTCTGGACTTCCCCAACATCGGGAACATACTTCCTGCCTCTCACCTGTCCAATCCCATCAGACCTGTATATGTTTCTCTGCGATCCCTTCTCATTCTTCTAAATTCCAGTGAAGAAAAGTCTAGTTGATCCAGTCTTTCTTTACATGTCAGTCCTGCCATCCCGGGAATCAGTCTGGTGAACCTTCGCTGCACTCCCTCAATAGCAAGAATGTCCTTCCTCAGATTAGGAGACCAAAACTGTACACAATATTCCAGGTGAGGCCTCACCAAGGCCTGCGTCCGCGCACATGCAGATGTTGAATTCCAGGACATAGTCGACGTATTTACTGAGGCCTATGAAAGCATGGGCCTTACGCTAAACATCCGTAAGACAAAGGTCCTCCACCAGCCTGTCCTCACCGCACAGCACTACCCCCCAGTCATCAAGATCCACGGCGCGGCCCTGGACACCATGGACCACTTCCCATATCTCGGGAGCCTCCTATCAACAAGAGCAGGCATCGATGATGAGATTCAACACGGCCTCCATGTGCCAGTGCAGCCTTCGGCCGCCTGAGGAAAAGAGTGTTTGAAGACCAGGCCCTCAAAACTGCCACCAGGCTCATGGTCTACAGGGCTGTAGTAATACTTGCCCTCCTGTAAGGCTCAGAGACATGGACCATGTACAGTCGACACCTCAAGTTGCTGAAGAAATATCACCAACGATGTCTCCGCAAGATCCTACAAATCCCCTCGGAGGACAGACGCACCAACATCAACAGCCTTATTCAGGCTAACATCCCCAGCTTTGAAGCACTGACCACACTCGATCAGCTCCGCTGGGCAGGCCACATTGTCCTCATGCCAGACACGAGACTCCCAAAGCAAGTGCTCTACTCGGAACTCCTTCATGGCAAACGATCCAAAGGTGTGCAGCAGAAACTCTACAAGGACACACTCAAAGCCTCCCTGATAAAGTGCAACATCCCCACTGACATCCAGGAGTCCCTGACCCAAGACCACCCTAAGTGGAGAAAGTGCATCCGAGAGGGTGCTGAGCACCTCGAGTCTCATCGCCGAGTGCATGCAGAAATCAAGTGTAGACAGCAGAAAGAGCGTTCGGCAAACCTGTCCCACCCATCCCTTCCCTCAACGACTATCTGTCCCACCTGTGATAGGGTCTGTGGCTCTAGTATTGGACTGTTCAGCCACCAAAGAACTCACTTTAGGAGTGGAAGCAAGTCTTCTTCGATTCCGAGGGACTGCCAATGTAGATTCCAAAATTCATGGAAACCCCCCAGTGTTTGGACTCACTGAAAAGGAAATTCGATTTCGGACTATTAAACATAAAGTTTGGGATTCTAAAAAGCATATGGAGGAAATCTACAATTCTTAACCAAGTTTGGGATTTTAAAAGGCATGTTTGGGCCTGTGGGGAAAAGCTGCAGTGACAGAGGGGTGGGATTTAGAGTTTGGATATTGTAGCTAATCAGTTTGTCTAGGGTAGCTCTTTAATCATAGTCAGACCCCCAGAAAACATTAGCATTTAAACAATCGACCACGGAAGAAACATTATCCACCCCACCCACAGGACCCAAATATCACATCCATATTCCAACACATTTTCAACATGTATAGAAATATCTGGCTCAGCCCAGACTTCCCGAAGCCAAAGCAGTGCTATTACAATGGACAAGAGTTCATCAGTTCATAAATAAGGAGTATCATCATCCCAAAGTCTATCAACACCAGATTAAAACATTTAATCAAGTCTCAGTTAGCTAGTCCACCAAAACTTATACAAAGAAGACCACTTAAATCAATGGGCAGCAAAACTTAAACAAAAGAAACGTTAGATTTGGCACGAAGATTAAGCAGCCTCTCAGAGTATAACTGGGGGCCTATCGTACCAAGAGCAATCTATTTTTCTGACCATTACTTTGGAACAACAAGATCAAGATCGAGAGCACACGGCGAGATAACACAGGAAGAGACATCACGACATCGGAGAAAAGAACTTCAAAAAACCAATCAGTGGAACATCAATACCAACTGACTTGGTAACAGGCATCAACTGGACCACCGCGACCGACGGACCCAACCAGGAAAATCAACCACTAGGAAACCGGGGTCCACGCAAGTGTTCCACTCTACAATTTGTGCCTCGACTGTCCAGCAGGTAAAAATTACCGAAACAACTTAAAACCCGATTGATGACAAAGGATACCGGCTTCGGGACAATCAGAATACTTCGTCACAGACAAGGCACCGGAAGGCTGGAAGGTAGATCACACCGGTTGTGGGAGAGCTGGTTGGCGGTGACATGGAAGTGTTTGCAGTGTGCAGGACCAGACTGCTTCCACACATCCACAATGAATGTCCCACCCTTTATTTGGGAAAAGTACAACTGAGAGTGAACAAGTTCCATCCCGGTCAGAGCAATCTGAAGCTTTAACTGACTGACACCCTGGTTTGGGATTGTAATGTCTGTAAGCATATAATGCTTGTAGCTCCACACTGTGGATGTGGACGTATTGTGTACTGCAACTGTATAGTTAATCATTAAACAGACCAGGCTCTTTCCGGAGAGTTCCGAGAGAGCAGCCTGCATGTTAGGAAGCTGTGTGTGCTGTGTTCTGTGAAGATATCACAGGGATGTCTTGCAATATGTGTATCTATCAGTCTCTGTGGTGCAATGGATCAGTGCGTTCAGCTATTCACTGCAAGGTTGGTGGATCGTAGCCCATTCAGGGACAAAGCCTTTAATTGTTTTTCCCTGAGGATTCGGTGCCGTGCAGTTCCAGGTTGTCATTGTGCGTTTTGGCTGCACGAATATATTCCGCAACCATTGCCAGCTGTGCTGTTATCAAGTTATACCAACTGTTACTTGCATTTTCGCGTGGTTGTTCGTTGTCTCGTCGCCAATTGATACGCTCATAATAAAGAATGAAACTGAGTACTGTGAACAATGAGTAAGTGTGACATTAGCTCCTTTAATAAGACTCCAGAGTGCTTATATACCGTGCTCCCAATGGATGCTGGGAACCCTTGGGACTCCAACAGGTAGGCCCTCTGGTGGTGGTGTGATACAGGTGGCCAAGGGTTAAATACATAACACAAGGTGTGTACGGAAATCAACCATCAAAAGCCCTGTCATTAACCACAGGGGTTTCCGGCAATTTTCTGATCGCAAAGCGCTTTCAGTCCTTGTCCTTAAAATTGTAGATGTGGAAATTGGGGAGTTTAATTACTTTGAAAGGAGAATATTGTTGTTTGGTGCAGTTCAGGTCAGAGAATTGTTTGTGAATGGAACTTTTTGCAGAGAGAGGGATTGAGCATTTCAGCTTGTTGCTGAACACTTCTCTCTGGGCACTGAGCTAAGCAGCAGTTTCCGTAGTGTAGCGGTTATCATGTTTGCCTCACACGCGAAAGGTCTCTGTTGCGAGCCTGGGCGGAAACATTATTTGTGAAGCAAAAACTTGTCTGCAATAAAATTGAACAAAAGCTGTCCAGGGTACATTGTCGCATGAGCAATGAACATTTTAAAACTAATCTACTCAAATACAGAGTGTGTTAAATCAGATCGGGGATAAAACTTCATCAAGGGTTAAAGTTTCACTAATTATTAAAGTTCAGTTATTGAAATTTCGATTGTCCCTGTTTGCATTTCTTTCATTCTGTGAAACAACACTATCGGTTTCTTCCATCAGATCTAAGTTGCATTTGAAACCCACAAACAGCTCATTAATTATTCGCTCTTCCCCAGTTCCAGAGCTCAGAGGGTTATTGTCCATCCCTGGGATGCAAGCTACCTCGGACCTGGGCCAAACCTCCCCGTGCACCAATTACAGGCTCAGGAAAACCCCGGGGGAGAGGATATCCCGGTCACTGGGCCTTCCAGCAACACTGAACAAGCGCCTGGTCTGAAACTTTCCTGAGTAATAACTTGTAAGTGAAGCATCACACATTCAGGATGGCCGAGCGGTCTAAGGCGCTGCGTTCAGGTCGCAGTCTCCTCTGGAGGCGTGGGTTAAAATCCCACTCCTGACATTCAGTGTTTTTAATTGCAAACTCATTTGTTTTGACACCACTCTGAAGTGCTTTGGGACATCCATCTAACATAATAAAATTACTCCACTTCAATTACAAACGGTGATATCAAAGTTACTTCCCAAACTGGGAAACGATCCCGGGTGGCTGTAGCGAAAGGAATGGGTTTGTGAAGCATTGAAAGATGCCCTGTAAATATCCCGCACTGCTAATTTAAACTCAAGGTTATAATTTGTTTCAGTGCAAAAGAAGGCAGGCTCGAAGGGCCAAATGGCCGACTCCTGCTCCTGGTTCTTGTGTTCTTATGCAGAGCACAGAACAGATGATTAAATTATCAGCTCTCCCTCAGTTCGCATTTCTTTCATTGTGCAAAAGAAGAAAATGGGTTCATTAATGATGTTTTCCCGTGAAAGCAACATAAATTTTAAGGAACTGTAATCGACGAACATGGGGCTCAAACCCACGATCCTGAGATTAAGAGTCTCATGCTCTACCGACTGAGCTAGCCAGGCTTCTCAACATCTATCCTGTCAATCCCCTTCAGAATATTGTCCGTTTCAACGAGATCACCTCCCATTCTTCGAAACCCAAGAGAGAATCGGCATATTCTACACAATCTCTCATCATAGGACAGCCCTCTCATCCCAGGAATCAATCTGTTGAACCTCTGTTGCACCACCTCCAAGGCAAGTGTGTCCTTCCTCAGATAAGTACTATGGGCGAATATCCTGTTTTTCTGCTGATTCTACTTCCTCCTCCTTTGATAGTCCTTCTCTGTACATTCTGTATTCTGCTTGGTTCTCCACTGAAATATGAGCCTGAAGTTTATCACAAGCTTCCATTTTTGTGTTTTAGTTGACCTTCATTCATCCACCGAGCTGTAGCTAGCTATCATGCTATTTCTGCACCCTGCATGAGAACGTGTCTTGTCGTTACCCGATCTATCTCATTTTTGAAAGTCTCCCAATGTGCATTTACTGTTTTACCGAGAAATCTTTGGTTTCAATCTACCTGGGCCGGATCCCTTTCAACTCAAAAAATTAGTCCTCCTACAGTTGGGTATTTTCACACATGATTATACCTTCTCCTTTTACATAACTACTCTAAACCTAATGATATTGTGATCACTGTTTCCGCAATGCTCCTCCACAGAAACATGCTTTACTGAATCCATTTCCGAGATCCAGAACTGCTTTCTTTCCCATCGTGCTGGAAACATACTGATGGAGAAAGTTCTAACACAGATTTCAGGAAATCCTCCCCTGCATTTTCCCTTTGCATGGTTATTTTCCAAGTTTACGTTGAAGTCCCACATTATCACGACAGATCTTGAATCTTTCTGCATTTTATCTAAATTTACACCTCTTTATCCTTCCCATTATTTGGTGGCCGATAACATAATCGCTCATCTAACTTTCTACAGGCACATTCATTTAAAAAAGAATGTCGGATGGGAATAGGGCCACAAATCGATGGACAAGATTAAATCACATGGAGCGAAGGAAAAATTACATAAAATATGAAATAATTACTTTGCCTCTGTATATAAAAGGGGTCAGAGGGTCTAGTAAGGAGGGGGAACTGAGGGAAATCTTTATTAGTCGGGAAATTGTGTTGGGGAAATTGATGGGATTGAAGGCCGATAAATCCCCAGGGCCTGATGGACTGCATCCCAGAGTACTTAAGGAGGTGGCCTTGGAAATAGCGGATGCATTGACAGTCTTTTCCAACATTCCATTGACTCTGGATCAGTTCCTATGGAGTGGAGGGTAGCCAATGTAACCCCACTTTTAAAAAAAGGAGGGAGAGAGAAAACAGGGAATTATAGACTGGTCAGCCTGATCTCAGTAGTGGGTAAAATGATGGAATCAATCATTAAGGATGTCATAGCAGTGCATCTGGAAAATGATGACATGATAGGTCCAAGTCAGCATGGATTTGTGAAAGGGAAATCATGCTTGACAAATCTTCTGGAATTTTTTGAGGATGTTTCCAGTAAAGTGGACAAAGGAGAACCAGTTGATGTGGTATATTTGGACTTTCAGAAGGCTTTCGACAAGGTCCCACACAAGAGATTAATGTGCAAAGTTAAAGCACATGGGATTGGGGGTAGTGTGCTGACGTGGATTGAGAACTGATTGTCAGACAGGAAGCAAAGAGTAGGAGTAAATGGGCACTTTTCAGAATGGCAGGCAGTGACTAGTGGGGTACCTCAAGGTTCTGTGCTGGGGCCCCAGCTGTTTACACTATACATTAATGATTTAGACGAGGGGATTAAATGCAGTATCTCCAAATTTGCGGATGACACTAAGTTGGGTGGCAGTGTGAGCTGCGAGGAGGATGCTATTAGGCTGCAGAGTGACTTGGATAGGTTAGGTGAGTGGGCAAATGCATGGCAGATGAAGTATAATGTGGATAAATGTGAGGTTATCCACTTTGGTGGTAAAAACAGAGAGACAGATTATTATCTGAATGGTGACAGATTAGGAAAAGGGAAGGTGCAACGAGACCTGGGTGTCATGGTACATCAGTCATTGAAGGTTAGCATGCAGGTACAGCAGGAGGTTAAGAAAGCAAATGGCATGTTGGCCTTCATAGCAAGGGGATTTGAATACAGGGGCAGGGAGGTGTTGCTACAGTTGTACAGGGCCTTGTTGAGGCCACACCTGGAGTATTGTGTACAGTTTTGTTCTCCTAACTTGAGGAAGGACATTCTTGCTATTGAGGGAGTGCAGCGAAGATTCACCAGACTGATTCCCGGGATGGCGGGACTGACCTATCAAGAAAGACTAGATCAACTAGGCTTGCATTCACTGGAGTTCAGAAGAATGAGAGGGGACCTAAAGGAAACGTTTAAAATTCTGATGGGTTTAGACAGGTTAGATACAGGAAGAATGTTCCCAATGTTGGGGAAGTCCAGAACCAGGGGTCACAGTCTGAGGATAAGGGGTAAGCCATTTAGGACCGAGATGAGGAGAAACATCTTCACCCAGAGAGTGGTGAGCCTGTGGAATTCTCTACCACAGAAAGTAGTTGAGGCGAATTCACTAAATATATTCAAAAAGGAGTTAAATGAAGTCCTTACTACTCGGGGGATCAAGGGTTATGACGAGAAAGCAGGAAGGGGGTACTGAAGTTTCATGTTCAGCCATGAACTCATTGAATGGCGGTGCAGGCTAGAAGGGCTGAATGGCCTACTCCTGCACCTATTTTCTATGTTTCTATGTTTTTATGTCTATGTTTCTATGTTTCTATGTATTTACCAGGGACACAGGGCAGGTGGACATGACGGTGGAATAATGGATGGGAAATTATATAACTGCAATAAATAAAGAGGAGAAATATTAAATGAACGAACCAAATGAAAGGAGGATTGAACCCCTGGTCTGGATGGATTACATCCATACACTTTAAAATAATTCAGCGAAGAGATAGCAGGAGCACTATTACAAATATTTAATGATTAGTTTGAAAAATGTGTAGTGTCAGAGGAATGGCGGATAGCTAACGTAATACTTATATTTGAGATGAGAGATAGAACATGTCCGGGGAACTAAAGACCAGTCAGTGGAACTTCGGTGGTAGGAAAATAATGGAATCTCTGCTAAAGTAGAGAATAGAAGAATATCTATAAACCAAAAATATAATAATGTATAATCAGCGTGGATTCAAAAGCAAAAGTCTTGCTTGACCAACTTCTTTGATTTCATTGAAGAAGTAACAGGGAGAGTAGACCAGGGTAATGTGGTCGATATAATATACTTAAATTTCCAAAAAGTCTTTGATGAGGTACCACATATGAGAATAATGAATAAGATCAGAGCTTGCGGTGTTTGGGGACAAGTCGTAGATACATCCATAAAAAGAAAATGGAGCACCAAGGGTTAATTCAAGACGGATAGTGTTGAAAAGAAGTGAAGTTCTGCTGAACTGGTATCAAACCTTCGTTGGACCACACTTGCAGTACACTGTACAATTCTCATCGCCGTGTTATAAGAACATAAGAACATAAGAATTAGGAACAGGAGTAGGCCATCTAGCCCCTCGAGCCTGCTCCGCCATTCAATAAGATCATGGCTGATCTGGTCGTGGACTCAGCTCCACTTACCCGCCCTCTTCCCGTAACCCTTAATTCCCTTATTGGTTAAAAATCTATCTATCTTTGACTTGAAAACATTCAATGAGCCAGCCTCAACTGCTTCCTTGGGCAGAGAATTCCACAGATTCACAGCCCTCTGGGAGAAGAAATTCTTTCTCAACTCGGTTTTAAATTGGCTCCTCCGTATTTTGAGGCTGTGCCCCCTAGTTCTAGTCTCTCCCACCAGTGGAAACAACCTCTCAACCTCTATCTTGTCTATCCCTTTCATGATTTTAAATGTTTCTATAAGATCACCCCTCATCCTTCTGAACTCCAATGAGTAAAGACCCAGTCTACTCAATCAATCATCATAAGGTAACCCCCTCATTTCTGGAATCAGCCGAGTGAATCGTCTCTGTACCCCTTCCAAAGCTAGTATATCCTTCCTTAAGTAAGGTGACCAAAACTGCACACAGTACTCCAGGTGCGGCCTTACCAATACCTTATACAGTTGCAGCAGGAACTCCCTGCTTTTGTACTCCATCCCTCTCGCAATGAAGGCCAACATTCCATTCGCCTTCCTGATTACCTGCTGCACCTGCAAACTAACCTTTTGGGATTCATGCACAAGGACCCCCAGGTCCCTCTGCACCACAGCATGTTGTAATTTCTCCCCATTCAAATAATATTCCCTTTTACTGTTTTTTTTCCCAAGGTGGATGACCTCACACTTTCCGACATTGTATTCCATCTGCCAAACCTTAGCCCATTCGCTTAACCTATCCAAATCTCCTTGCAGCCTCTCTGAGTCCTCTACACATCCCGCTTTCCCATTAATCTTAGTGTCATCTGCAAATTTTGTTGCACTACACTCTGTCCCCTCTTCTAGGTCATCTATGTATATTGTAAACAGTTGTGGTCCCAGCACTGATCCCTGTGGCACACCACTAACCACTGATTTCCAACCGGAAAAGGACCCATTTATCCCGACTCTCTGCTTTCTGTTAGCCAGCCAATTCTCTATCCATGCTAATATATTTCCACTGACTCCGCGTACCTTTATCTTCTGCAGTAACCTTTTGTGCGGCACCTTATCGAATGCCTTTTGGAAATCTAAATACACCACATCACTCGGTACACCTCTATCCACCATGCTCGTTATCTCCTCAAAGAATTCCAATAAGTTAGTTAAACATGATTTCCCCTTCATGAATCCATGCTGCGTCTGCTTGATTGCACTATTCCTATCTAGATGTTCAGCTATTTCTTCCTTAATGATAGTTTCAAGCATTTTCCCCACTACAGATGTTAAACTAACCGGCCTATAGTTAGCTGCCTTTTGTCTGCCCCCTTTTTTAAACAGAGGCGTTACATTAGCTGCTTTCCAATCCACTGGTACCTCCCCAGAGTCCAGAGAATTTTGGTAGATTATAACGAATGCATCTGCTATAACTTCCGCCATCTCTTTTAATACCCTGGGATGCATTTCATCAGGACCAGGGGACTTGTCTACCTTCAGTCCCATTAGCCTGTCCAGCACTACCCCGCTAGTGATAGTGATTGTCTCAAGGTCCTCCTTTCCCACATTCCTGTGGCCTGCAAATTTTGGCATGTTTTTTGTGTCTTCCACTGTGAAGACGGAAGCAAAATAATTGTTTAAGGTCTCAGCCATTTCCACATTTCCCATTATTAATCCCCCTTTTCATCTTCTAAGGGACCAACATTTACTTTAGTCACTCTTTTCCGTTTTATAAATCTGTAAAAGCTTTTACGATCTGTTTTTATGTTTTGCGCAAGTTTACCTTCGTAATCTATCTTCCCTTTCTGTATTGCTTTTTTAGTCATTCTTTGCTGTTGCTTAAAATTTTCCCAATCCTCTAGTTTCCCACTAACCTTGACCACCTTATACGCATTGGTCTTTGATTTGATACTTTCCTTTATTTCCTTGGTTATCCACAGCTGGTTATCCCTTCTCTTGCCGCGCTTCTTTTTCACTGGAATATATTTTTGTTGCGCACTATGAAAGAGCTCCTTAAAAGTCCTCCACTGTTGCTCAATTGTGCCACCGTTTAGTCCTTGTTTCCAGTCTACTTTAGCCAACTCTGCCCTCATCCCACTGTAGTCCCCTTTGTTTAAGCATAGTATGCTCGTTTCTGACACAACTTCCTCATCTTCAATCTGTATTGCAAATTCAACCATATTGTGATCACTCATTCCGAGAGGATCTTTTACTAGGAGATCATTTATTTTTCCTGTCGCGTTACACAGGACCAGATCTAAGATGGCTTGCTCCCTTGTAGGTTCTGTTACATACTGTTCTAAGAAACAATCCCGTATGCATTCTATGAATTCCTCCTCCAGTCTACCCCGTGCGATTTGATTTGACCAATCGATATGTAGGTTAAAATCCCCCATGACTACTGCCGTTCCTTTTTCACATGCCTCCATTATTCCCTTGATTGTTGCCCGCCCCACCGTGAAGTTATTATTTGGGGGCCTATAAACTACGCTGACCAGTGACTTTTTCCCCTTACTATCTCTAATCTGCACCCACAATGATTCAACATTTTGTTCATTGGAGCCAATATCATCCCTCACAACTGCCCTAATATCATCTTTTATCAACAGAGCTACCCCACCTCCTTTCCCTTCTTGTCGATCTTTCTGAATCGTCAGATACCCCTGTATGTTTAATTCCCAGTCTTGGTCACCCTGCAACCATGTTTCTGTAATGGCCACCAAATCATACCCATTTGTAATGATTTGTGCCATCATCTCATTTACTTTATTTCGAATGCTGCGTGCATTTAGGTAGAGTGTTTTCATCCTAGTTTTTAAACCATGATTTTTAGTTTTGACCCCTCCTGCAGCCCTTTTATATTCAGTGACCCTTTTTGTTTCTTGCCTTTATATCCTTATAAAAAGGATATAGAGGCACTGGAGAGGTTGCAAACACGATTTACAAGAATGATACCAGAAATATGACTTTATACCTATCAGAAAGGGATGAAGAGACTGGATCTCTTTTCTTTTGAAAAGCGAAGTCTGAGGTGTGACCTAATTGAGGTGTATAATATGATGAAAGGTTTTGATTGAGTTGACACAGAGAGAGTGTGTTCACGTGTGGGGAAGAACAACACTGGAACTATCAATATAAGAGAGTCACCAAGAAACCAAGTGGGGAATTCAGCAAAAGTGTCATTACACAGAGATTGGTGAGGAAGTAGTTGAGGCGAAAAGTATAGATTAATTTAAGGGGAGGCTAGATAAGTAACTGAGGAATCAGGGAATAGAGAGTTACACTGATAGAGTTAGATGTGAAAAGACATGAGGAGGCTCGAGTGGAATATAAACGCCAAATGGGCTATTGCTGTGCTGTATATAATATGTCATTCTATAGGTGACTCACATTCAGAATAATTCTCTAGTGACAGATAAACCTAGCAATCCATGGGCACTGGAGTCTGGTGTTCAACACCGGTTAGTAACCCACATATAATACAATTCTCCAATGTGTAGGGGAGGATGAAAACCCCCTCATTTTACCCAGAAGGAAAAGGGCTGTGGGATCAGTCTGTGCTGTGAATTGAAACCGATGGAAGGAAAACTTTGGGACACAAATGAATTTTAAAAGAGCAGACAAGGCCTGCAGGGGATAAAAGGAGGTGCATTCATGGAGACACCCCCCCGCCCAGTGTTTGGACTCATAGGAAAGGGAAATTAATTTGGAACTATCTACCAGAAAGTTTGAAATCCTAAAGTGCACATGGAAGAAACTACGAACTTTAATCGAATTTGGGATTTTTAAAAGGTGTATGTTGGGTCTGCAAGAAAAGGGGTGGAGTCAATATCAAAAGGGCCAGTTTGGACATTGGAACTAATCAAATTGTCTGGGAACTGTATACCCTCGAAACTTGCCCCTTGAAAACATTAGCATTTAAACAATGCCACATACATATTCCAACACCTTTTTCATCAGGCATAGAAATATCTGGCTCAGGCCAGACTAGCATAATGGCTACAGGAGGCCAATGCAATCAACACCCACTCAAACCTTGAGTAGATTAAGATCAGTGGGAAAAAAACCTAAAAACCTTAAACTGCTGCATTTTTCAAAATCAAAAGTCCACCAATGAGAAGAATCGACTTCAGCAGGAGAGGCAGACTGGATAATCTGGCTATAAAAAAAGGGGTTTCTGACGTAGTAGCAGGGAGTGATGATTTTCCCTGCACTCATCATTCAATAACCACAACCACAAGCCTCTCGACATTGAAGGAAAACCAGTGTCCGAGGACACTGAAGGATAGAAGAAACAAACCACTAGACTGCGGAAGGCACAGTAGTGAGTATAACCTCTGGTCCCCAGAACTCCCAACTCAGTTAGGCCAGGAAAGGTGGGAGGTTGGGCATTGTACTGCTAAACTGGTGTAAAGATTTTCGTTGGGTCTGTTTTAGTGGGATTTAGGGGGATTGTTTTGTTGGTGTATTGCTGTTTGTTGAGTTACACCTTGTCAAATAAATTGGAAGCCTAAAGTTCCTCTTGGAATCACCTTGTCTCAGTTCTATTGTATTACATCTCCTGATCGTGAGTCTTATGTCAGAACCGTGTAAGGGAAGTTAGGAGCGCCTCGAAAACGCTCAACTGTGTGTCACAGGCTAGGGAAGAAGGGGTTAGGAGTGTTTGACACTCACAGCTGTGTCACAGGCTAGGCATAAGCTGTGGGGACGCACGAGTCTCAAAACCCCCTTCATAAGCTGTGGACACAGTCTCTCCAGGGGTGCTCTTGCAGCACTCAGGGTACCTCACAGGCCAGGCATAAGCTGAGAGGGCAGAAGCTCAGAGAGAGACACCCAAGGCACAATAACAACCATGTGAAAACCCCTTACAGAACATGGCAACCACGAAGGGACATAAGCAAACAGGAGATGTTAATATAACAGATGAGGTGATAAGAGAGGAAACTAAAATGGAGGAGAGAATTTCCTCATACATTTTTGGCAAGGTGAACCTCACCAAACCTTGGGTGCAAGCCCTCACTCGGGCAGAGCGCCCAGTGGATGCTGCTGAACAGTGGACAGCAGGGAAGGACCACAACCACAGGGTGGAAAAGGCCATCTGGCTTATCTGCCTCACCCGCCAAGTCCGAAAGCTCGACCAGCGGGTGAAGGACTTGGAACAGAGTCTTCAGAAATCAGAGGAGCTCTCTGCTATCCGGGCTGTGGTTGGGGACAACCTGCTGGCCGAATTAGCTGGGGAGCAGCAAAGGAACCGGCAGTTGTAGGAGACCTTCTGAAATAGCCGGGACTATCTTCAGTGTCGGGTCACTGAGGCCAAGGGTAGTGAGGGGTCCCTCCGGGAACAGAATTCTCGGCACACCCAGAAAATTTGGGAACTGGAGAATAAATTAAAAGATGTACAGGCAGCCTAAAAAGTGGCCAGTAGCAGTGAGTTTGCAGATCACGGTCCCTGTCAGGAGAGGATTAAAACTCTCACCCCCGCTCTATCCCAGGCAAAGGGGATGGTCGCCCTGATAGGACCCGGAGGGTCCACAGGGGACAAAGGAGAGTATTGGGGGGTAGAGGAGAACCCAAAGGCAAGAGACGCCCGACCACCTCCTGAGGCACCGGTGGTTTGTCCGGTGGGGTACCAGGAGGGGCGGGGCACGCAGGTAGTAGCATACCCAGGGCTGGGGGCAGGACCAATGTGTCCCGTTTGGCAGCAGGGATGTGAGGCTCCAGCCGAGGGTCAGTTAAGGGCTGGATCAGGCGACCAGGCACTGTCTGCTGCACCGGGTATGATGGGACAGCCAGAGGTAGAGGGACCAGCGCAGAAAGATCCTGAACCAGGGCGGATGTGCCCGGTCAGGCAGCGCAAGTACGGTCCTCCACAGGCAGGTGGCCAAGGTCGGGGAGCGCTGGAGAACGATTTTATTATTCCCCATGGAGTTCAATCACTCAGGGCCATGGTGGCCCATTTGGCCAAACTCACTCGCAGCGGGGACCCGTCTATCCACTTCATGGAGGTGATGCAGGCAGGGGAAATTAATGGGTGTGACGAGGAAGAGACAGCCAAGCTGCTGCTCTTCTCTCTGGACAGCAAATTGTACCAGGCCCTACCGGCAGAATGCCGGAGGGGACAGCGTACATTTACTGAGGTCCAGAGGGCTGTCCTTGAGGCTATGGGCTTCGATGACGCAGTCCTTTCGAACGGGTCGAAAGGACAAGGCAGCTCGCAGGGGAAACCCCGCAGGCATTTGCGGACAGGCTGTGGGTGGTATACCACGCAGCCTGTGGGGAGCTCCTCGACCGGGTGAATCTTTCCGCGGTACAGACTGGCCGCTGGCTGAGGATGCTGGTGGCAAACTGCTTGCCCCGGCTCAAAGCCAGGGCAGAACTGTGGTTCGATTCCCGGGACCCCAACCTCACCGAGGAAGCAGTGGTCAGGCAACTGGCACTGGTCCAACGGAATGGAGGAGGGGAGGAGGGCAAAACCTCCAAAGGTCAGGTGAATGAAGTAAAACCCAACTCGATTCCCAAAAGGGAATGGCACCAGGAGGGTGGCCGCTCGTCTGATGAGGAGGGAGTGTGCTACGGGTGCGGGAAAGCAGGCATTTTAAAAGGGATTGCAGGAGCCCAGTAAAGAGATATGGGGGGAGAAGTCCTTCAGGAGCCGCCCAGAGTGGGGGAAGTGGAGCGAGCTCCTCACCATCCCTTGACCAGATAGTAGCTGCAGTGAGGACAGCGCTGGAGGGGACTGGGAAGGTAGCCACGGCAACAGGCAGGGAAGCACCAGCAACCCTGGCAGTACAGAGGCCGTGACTAGCCCAGACCCAGCCTGCATACCTGTGCCCACTAGAATATGACCCCTGGGGACGACCCTGGGTCAAGATGGAGGTTGAGGGTGTATTGGGTACCTACCTTTTGGACACTGGTGCTTCCAGCACGATAGTCCATTCGGAGGACCCTGCAACCTCACCTCTATCAAACGGGGTGCCGTATCAACTAGTTGGGTTCACAGGTAATGAGAAGGCTGGGTTTTTCTCAGTCCCGCTCGCGGTTCGTTTCGGAGCACTCCAAACACAATGGAAGTGCGTCCTGATGAACTGGGAGCGGGTGGGAAAAGGGATCTTGGGGGCTGATTTTATCATCGCTCACCAGATCCTAGTAGACTTCAGGAATCACTGTCTATGGGGCACAGTGGGCACGGGAGCAGAGGGAGAAGTCATGGTTATTGATAAGAAACAGGGAAAAGGGACTCTGTGTACAATGAAGCCAAAAGGGGGTTACGACCTGGAGGTTCTGGTCGGTAACACCCCGGCCGAGTACCGGGCCGATGTGCAAGCAAATCTTGCAGCATTTGCCACCCATAAACACGACTGTGGGAGAGTCACAGGAGTGGAGGTTAGAATAGATGGGGATCCCATGTCCCGCCCGCAAAAGCAGTATGGCTTTCCCCAAGAGGCAGAAGCAGACTTGGAGACAGCTTTAAGCTCGCTTGTCGAGCAGGGTGTTTTGAGACCCATAGCCACCCATGTCAACTCCCCGCTTTGGCCGGTTAGGAAACCGGATTATTCTTGGAGGGCTACGGTGGATTATAGGGTGCTCAATAAAAACATCCCAGCTTGTGCTCCCACAGTAGCGGCGGTTGCGGATCTGATAGGGGAAATCCCTGCATCCGCAACCACGTTCACAGTGTTGGACATATCCAACAGGTTCTGGTCTATCCCTGTACGGAGGGAAGACCAGTACAAGTTTGCCTTCACCTTCCGGGAACAGCAGTATACATGGAGCTGCCTCCCACAGGGCTTTCATAATAGTCCCAGCATCTTTCACCAATGCATGGCGAACTGCTTAAAAGGCTTCAGCCAGTCACACCAGCTGGTCCAGTATGTGGATGACCTGTTGTTGTTCACAGACAGCAGTGAGGAACACGGTCCACTGCTGGCCGAACTGCTGGTCTGACTGAAGGAAGGGAGTTTTAAAGTTAATCCCAAGAAAGCCCAGATAGGTCTAGGAGAGGTAAAATTACTGGGCCTGATGATAAGAGCAGGAGAAAGGGCCATTGATGAGGCTAGAAGAAAGGCAGTGCAGGAACTCCCTGTCCCTAGGGATGTGTCGGGGGTAAGGTCTTTCCTGGGAATCACTGGCTACTGTAGGGACTTCATCGAGGACTATGCAGCCACTGCTGCCCCTCTGCTCAGACTCCTACATAAGGGGGTCGAGTGGGAATGGGACAAGGGCTGTGAGGCAGCATTTGTCTGTCTTTCGAGAGACCTGCAGGTAGCACCAGCCCTTGGGGCAATTGATGGAGGGGAGGAATTCTTCCTGGAGGTGGCAGCCAGTGGCGACAGCTTAAGTGCAGTGTTGCTCCAGGGGCGAAACGGTCAGCTGAGACCAGTGGTGTACTCCTCCAGGGTCCTCACGGAGGTAGAAAAGGGATACTCCAATTGTGAGAGGCACTTGCTTGCCACCCACTGGGCAGTAAAGAGGGCTCAGATCTTTACCGGAATATCCCCCATTACACTCCTCACCCATCATACACCGACGCAGATGCTGTTGGACGGGAAGATTAAGGACGGGACAGTGAGCAGTGCTAGAATCACTCGCTGGACCCTCCTCCTCTCCCAAATGACTTTAAAGGTCAAGGGCCTCTGCGAGCCCAGGCTCGCAGCAAATTTAATCTATCCAGGGCAGCCGCATCGATGCTCTGTGGAGGGAGTATGGGACATTAACTTTGGATTTCGGGCAGGGATACACCCCACAGGCCGCAAGATCTACGTTGATGGCTCCAGTTCAGTGTCCGCGGGTACAAGACTCACGGGCTGCAGAGTTTGGGATCCCAAGGCAGGGATTGACTTGGCTCTTAAACCCCCATGCACCCTGAGCGCCCAGCAGGCGGAACTCCCGGCGGTGATGTATGTGGTCACACACCCCGAGGAATTCCCTACCCCATACACGATTTGCTCGGACAGCATGTTCACTTGCAATTCGTGTACAGAGTATCTGGCGATTTGGTCATGCCGGGGGTACACCTCTGCAGATGGGAAGCCCCTTGTGACCAAACCCCTGCTAGGAAAGATCGTGGCTGCAGTGGGAGAAACCGGGGATGTATATATCCATAAGGTAAAGGCCCACTCCAAAACTGAGCCACGGAGGGAAGGTAACCAGCAGGCAGACCTGCTGGCAAGGGAAGGTGCTCGCACAGGTCGCCCATGGGACCCATACAAGGCAGGCAGGATAGCAGCAGCAAGAAGCAAGCCAGGGACACAAGGGAGCGGAGGGGCGGCTGTGATCCCGGACCTTAAAGTAGTCCAGATGCAGGATCTGATCCTGAAGGCTGCCTTGGCTGCTATCAAAAGAGGGGGAAAAGGCGGAGGGCCCATAGAGTGCTGTAGATATTGCTGTGCGGGAAGGCATGTTGTTTAAAGGGGACAAATGTGTAGTGCCGCCACAACACCGGAGGGAATTCCTTCAGCTGGCCCATGAGGGTCCAGGTGCAGGACACCCTGGGCCGGAATCTACCTGGCAACGGGTAGAAAAGGCAGGGTGGTGGCCAGACCTCCAGGAAGACGTCCGCAACTTCTGTGCGGGCTGTCTGATTTGCGCTGCAAACAACCCAGACCCTCAGAAAAGGAAGGCGTCTATGGGACACGTCAGGTGGGTAGAGGGACCATGGCAGTCGATCCAGATCGATTACATCGGACCCCTACCGGCCGCCCAGGGGGGCTATAAATACTGCCTCGTCCTGGTGGATGTGTTTTCCAAGTGGGTGGAAGCCTTCCCTTGCCGAACAGCTACCACGGTGGGGACTGCAAAAATCCTGGTGAGGGAGGTGTTCTCTCGGTGGGGTCTACCTCAAATCGTGGAGTCTGACCGGGGAAGCCACTTCACCGGCCAGGTGATGCAGGCCACCCTAAAGGTGCTGGGGATAAGAGCCAAATGGCATGTCGCCTACAACCCTCAGTCCTCAGGCCCCATAGAACGCCTGAACCGGACCCTAAAGGAAAGGCTGCGCAAGGAGATGGGAGACTCACCGAACAAGTGGGTGGAGGTCTTACCGTTGGTCCTCATGGGAATCCGGGCCAGTCAGTCAAAGAGCACAGGGTACTCACCCCATGAGCTGATGACAGGCCGGATCATGAGAACCCCAGTGCATGTGTTGGTGCCGGTTCTCACCGAAGGGCAGCTCCGAGAGGTGAACCGGGACGGGTTTGTCAGGAACCTGTTTGAACACCTCAAACAGATTCA